>NC_054539.1:75426352-75567121 GCF_017654505.1 Polyodon spathula
GGACCGCTTTAGTAAAACTTTAGCTATAAAGCTGTATTACTTTATGATTGCCACATTAGCCAAACATCCAATGGTCATTAAATTAATCCTTTTCTTGTTTTATCGTAGGTTTTAGGTAGTTGTCTTTTGTATGTATTTTTTTTTACATTTTCCTTTAATGGACAAGAAAATTGTGGTAGGTGATTTATTTCAATGAAATTTCAGCTAATTGACTTCAGCTGGCTTTATTCACAGCTTGTAATTGAAACCAAGGGCTCCAAATCTTCTACAGCTCCATTCGGGATGTTTCTAATAAAACATGAATATCTGCTAAGAACTTGGGTTTTATCATCCTTGATGAACTGATGAGTAACATTTCCTTATTACTGTACATTTTATGTTCAAGTTTCTTACATGAAAACCATGTTAATTAGGCTAGATTGTTGTGGGACTTATTTCCCTTTTCATTTTCTTTGTAAAAGCAGATTCACATTATATAGTGTTTCTAAAAGCAAGTTATTAAAAGTTAGAGTTGTATATTCTTAATTGAAAGCCACATTGCAGAAATTAAATTTTTTTTTTTTTTTTTTTTTTGTTGGCTTGTTAAGATTTACAGCCGTGTCTAGGGAACCGGGAAGCTGATAAGAAAACTTTCATGTCTAGCACAGTAGTTAATCTCTGGGAAAACTAACGGTTCTGATTGCACCTTAGAGATTCACAGGAACTGGCCCAAGAACAAATAAGCATGTTGGGTTATAGATGGAGAATAAATGTCTAATATCCCCCTAAACCTTATGATTGATGTGAAAGCTGGAACCAGAATGCAACTATTCTACTTGCTGGTTACAAAGGATTCTTCACTATTCTACTTGCTGGTTACAAAGGATTCTTCACTATTCTACTTGCTGGTTACAAAGGATTCTTCATTATTCTACTTGCTGGTTACAAAGGATTCTTCACTATTCTACTTGCTGGTTACAAAGGATTCTTCACTATTCTACTTGCTGGTTACAAAGGATTCTTCACTATTCTACTTGCTGGTTACAAAGGATTCTTCACTATTCTACTTGCTGGTTACAAAGGATTCTTCATTATTCTACTTGCTGGTTACAAAGGATTCTTCACTATTCTACTTGCTGGTTACAAAGGATTCTTCACTATTCTACTTGCTGGTTACAAAGGATTCTTTACTATTCTACTTGCTGGTTACAAAGGATTCTTCACTATTCTACTTGCTGGTTACAAAGGATTCTTTACTATTCTACTTGCTGGTTACAAAGGATTCTTCACTATTCTACTTGCTGGTTACAAAGGATTCTTCACTATTCTACTTGCTGGTTACAAAGGATTCTTCACTATTCTACTTGCTGGTTACAAAGGATTCTTCACTATTCTACTTGCTGGTTACAAAGGATTCTTCACTATTCTACTTGCTGGTTACAAAGGATTCTTCACTATTCTACTTGCTGGTTACAAAGGATTCTTCACTATTCTACTTGCTGGTTACAAAGGATTCTTCACTATTCTACTTGCTGGTTACAAAGGATTCTTCACTATTCTACTTGCTGGTTACAAAGGATTCTTCACTATTCTACTTGCTGGTTACAAAGGATTCTTCACTATTCTACTTGCTGGTTACAAAGGATTCTTCACTATTCTGCTTGCTGGTTACAAAGGATTCTTCACTATTCTACTTGCTGGTTACAAAGGATTCTTCACTATTCTACTTGCTGGTTACAAAGGATTCTTCACTATTCTACTTGCTGGTTACAAAGGATTCTTCACTATTCTACTTGCTAGGTTACAAAGGATTCTTTTTAATTCCACATGCTTTATATTGGAGGCAGTCTTCCCATTGTAATTCCACATGCTTTATGTTGGAGACAGTCTTCCCATTGTAATTCATCTTGGTCTCTGTTTATTGTATTCTCTATTTGGACAACAGGACATAAACATGACAATTGCAGCTTCACTCACTTGCTGGTTACAAAGGATTCTTCACTAAATACTACTTGCTAGGTTAGCAAAGCTCTGCCCTTTTAATTGGCAGGGATGGGGTTAACTTCCCCTGCCTGCCTGGGTTTATTATGTTCAGGTGGCTGGGGTTGATTAGTTGATTAGTCTTGATTAATGATCAATCAGCGCCCAGCCACCTGATATAAAAGGAGGCCTCTGCTTCTCATTTGGGGAGGAGGGAGCTGAGGAAGCAGGTTGGTCTTTTTTTTATTGTTTGGAGAGTTTGAATCCAGTGAAGGCATTGCCCAGCCTGGACATTTTTGTAAACTTTTTGACAAATTGCAGCCCTTGTGCCCTTTCATTTTGTGTTTATTTATAATAAAATAGTTATTTTTTTTTGAACTAGTCTGTCTCTGGGCCTCTATCCATCACCAGCCTGCCACAAATTTAAATGCACACTTCTAATTCTTTGTCAAAAAGTAGAATAGTTCATAATTTGTTTTGATATGTATATAGTGTTATTCCACAACACATCACAAAGGACATGACATCTGTATCATACTGAGTTTCGACCATGCTATAATCTTAATATTGGTATGGCTTACAGCACATCTGCTTTAACTAATCAAACAGACACATCTGAGGCAAGGGTCTGCACTTTCTGGCACTGGACACAGGGGTGGCAGCTTTTCACCTCCTCCCCCGTGATTGTAGCCTGTGGCTCCAGAGATGGCAATGGTTCCTCCTCCTCTGGCTCAGGAGACAGCGCTGACTTCACCTCCTCATCTGCTGGAGTCAGCAGGGCTTCCCCTTCTGTGGCTGGAGACAACAGGACTTCTCATTTTTTAATAAACAAAAATAAACAAACAACCCTTGGAGACAGCAAGCAGGCGACCCCACGCGAGGTAGAGCTGGCGACCTCAGGCAAGGCAGTTCTGGTGACCCCCAGCGAAGAAGAGCTGGCAACCCCAGGCGAGACAGAGCCAGCGACCCCAGGTGAGGCAGAGCCAGCAACCCCAGTCGAAGCAGACTCGATAGCCTTAGGCGGTACAGGACAGGGTCGGAGCATGTCCTCAGGAGGTGATGGCTCTTGACCCCCTAGCAGCGGCGGTTCCAGACTCCCAGGCAGAGACAGCTCCGGGCCCTCCTGTAAAATAAAAGGGAGAGATAGTGTTAGCTCTGGCCCCTCCGGCAATGACAGCTCCACATGTGACATAGTGGTTGCAGTGCGCAGGTGTTTTGGTGATGTCATGGACCAGGAAGTAGGACAAAACAAAAGGTATGGGGCTGAAACTGAGGCGCATTGGAGCTCAGCATTTTATTAATGAAACAAAATACACAAAACAAAACATCACAAGGGCCAAAACAAAATAGACACACATGGAACAAAAGTGTAAGCAAGTATATATATATATATATATATATATATATATATATATATATATATATATATATATATATATATATATATATATCATATATAAATCTATATTATTATTATTAATATTATTATTATTATTATTATTATAATTATAATAATAATAATAATAATAATAATAATAATAATAATAATAATAATAATAATAATAATACAGATGGAAGGCTTTGTCTGCCCACAAACAAATACATTATATATTAATAAAATAATAATAATAATTATAATAATCATAATAAATAATAATTGATGAAATTGTAGTTGAGAAATTGTAACATTTATTAACATTTATTTATTTTAAACTAATATTATTTTCAATTATGGAGCGTATAACTGTTACTCAGTGAATGTTTTGTTGTATTTAGGCCATTTCAAGTTAATAGAATTTATAAATATTATTATTATTTAAACAGCAATGAAAAACATCAGTTTATAAGTAAAGGAAACTGATCAGTGTAAATGCAATAAAGGTTAATAAAAACTGACTCCATTGTGATTTAGCAGTTGGGTTTTTATGCTGGGTTGTTTTTTGTATGAAAAATGCAGAGCAGTACAGTATAGTACAGTGCAGTACAATGCAATACAGTGCAGTACAGTACAGTACAGTGCAATACCATACAGAACAGTACAGTATAGTACAGTGCAGTACAGTACAGTACAATACAGTACAGTACAGTACAATACAATACAGTGCAGTACAGTACAGTACAATACAGTGCAATACAGTGCAGTACAGTACAGTGCAGTGCAGTGCAGTGCAGTACAGTACAATACAGTGCAGTACAGTGCAGTGCAGTACAGTACAGTACAGTGCAGTACAGGAAGCGCACCTCTAAAGGGAGACTGCATGTTGCTCCCAGCTCCATTACCAGGGGGACAAGAGGAGCTCCCGTTGCCACCTTTTTGGCCGGGGTCACCCCTATTGCCATCGCCTCCCACGAGTCCGCACCTGCCATCGCCTTCCGAGGAACCGCTGCTACCTTCACCTACGGAGGAACTGCTTTTGCCCTGTCCCGCACTGTCTGGGGTTGCCTGTCCTGCACTGCCTGGGGTTACCTGTCTCGCAATGCCTGGGGCTGTCAAGCCTTTATTGCCT
Source organism: Polyodon spathula (assembly GCF_017654505.1). Lineage (NCBI taxonomy): Eukaryota > Metazoa > Chordata > Actinopteri > Acipenseriformes > Polyodontidae > Polyodon > Polyodon spathula. The sequence continues at coordinate 75,430,819 of NC_054539.1, forward strand.
AGGGCTGTCCAGCCTACATCACATAGGGTTGCCGAGCCTGCTACGCCTAGGGCTGCCCTGCCTGCACCACCTGAGGAGGCCTGTTTGCCATCACCTGGGGATGCCTACATGTCACCGTTTGGGGATGCCTTCAGGTCATTGCTCGGGGATGTCTGCACGTCGCCGCCTGGGGGTGCCTGCAAATTACTGCCGGGGTATGCCAGCATGACACTGCCTGGGGATGCCTTCAAGTCACCGCCCGGGGGTGCCTGCAAGTCACTGCTCAGGATGCCTCCAAGTCACTGCCCGCGGATGTCGCCACCCAAGGTGGTGTTAACTCCAACAGCAGCCTTTACGCCATTGGAGAGTCTGGGGCCGGATGTCCAGAGAGGGAGGCCGCCAGCTACAGAGCACAAAGTAGGGAACAGGACATGATGCTGGCAGGGGAGCATGGCAGAAACCAGCCCGGCCACAGCCACGTCCAGAGTGGCCAAATCCAGCTGCCCTCCTGAGTTCAACTCCCGGGGGTCCGGAGCTGCCGCTGTCTCTCCATTTTTATTTGCAGGAGAGCCTGGAGCTCTGTTTACCTGGGGGTCCAGAGCCACCATTGCTGGGGGGTCTGGGGCCACTGCAGCTGCTGCCTCATGAGGACATGCTTCTACACAGCTCTGCTTGGCCCGGGGTCACTAGTTCTGCTTCGCCAGGGGATGTCTGCACGCCTCCACCAGGGGATGCCTCCTGTATATTACTGGGAGGCCAGGGGAAGCCTCCGCTCCTACCTCTGACAATGGACTTCGACTTTTGGGGTTTTAAGGGGGGAGGTGGCCGTTGGGTCATATGTGCTGCGCACAAAGGGGGGCGAGTGTGATGGGGTGCCCACCCCTTGTGTATTATATATTATTTATATGTAGAATTATTTGTGTTGTATTATTATTATTATTATTATTATTGTTGTTGTTGTTGTTGTTGTTGTTGTTGTTGTTGTTGTTGTTATTATTATAAATATATTTATGTGCAGACAGACGAAAGCCATCCAACATTATTATTTATTATTTGCTGGTCTCGTTAAATGTGGTTGCCATGGATGGGGTTGAATCCCTATCATGAGTAGCTCGTGGGAATGTGGCTGGATAAGGTAATTGTTTAATAAAATAATTAAGGCACCAGCCACACAATAAAAGACCCACTCCTGGTTCATTAGGGGAGTTGTGAGGAGAGAAATAAAGATAAGAGAGAATGCTACCAGCCATCTAACAAGGTACTCGTTGTATAAAAATAAGCATAATTGTTAGTGTCTGTTTTGTTGGCCAACAAGCCCTTTTCTTTTTGTGTGTTTTGTTTAAATCTTTTGATTTATTATTTAATAAATATCAGCCCCGTAATTCTCAGTCTGTTTGTGCTGCTTCCTGGACTCAGACGTCACCACCCACACGCCACCCTAGCCCTCACTGTCACATTGCTGCATTGGACACATATAAAATGTGTAAAATGTGAACAAAAGATTATTTTAAATTGGAACTAAATGACTTTAGGGTTTTTTTTATTTTATTTTATTTTAATTGTTATTATTATTTTTTTAACTTGGTCTACTTAGTAGCCTAGACAATTAACACACAATAGATCACGATCCTATACAGATGCTCAGAATGAGCTGGAGGGGTTAGTGGCACATGTGTGCAGTCTATTGCTCCCAACACGCTGGGAAAACCAGAAATGTCATAGAAATTTGTTTTCAAGGCTTGTAAGTACACCCTGACTTTAGTAAAAATTAGGTACTTTAGTGTTCGTCTCATAAAATGCACTGAGCACAACTGGCAACCCATGAGAAAAAGCAGACTGGGAAATGGCAGCAACAATTGTGACTGTTTAAAACATGCTTTCAAAAGATATTAACAAACTGATGCAATTGTAAGTGTCATAATTGTCAGCAGCTTTAGTACAACTCACTATAATATTTGTGAATCCTCATTTGCACTGTCTCCGCCCCCTTTTTGTGAATTTATGCATGAATGCCCATAATTACATATTCATCTAAGGCTGAACCGCAAAGAAAAACTGCTGCCGCAGAGCATTCCCTAAAAATTCGCTAACAGCATTGTGCCTGTCCAATACATTTCACCCTAGACTTCCGACTTGTTTGCAATTGGTTTGCAACTATTGAGACAGGTGCAACACTTCAGTACATCTGCTCCTTAATGTAGTACAATTATGCACAGAGACTGATTGGGATATACACACTATGAAGGATAATAGGATTTGCATCTGTAAACGTGAATCTAAACAAGTCTGGTATACAGTTACATACAAAGTATTATGAGTTAGTGCTTCGTTTCAGTAGAAGTGTGCACCAGCAATTTTATATATTTTAATTGGACCCGGCTTTGCATTTCTGAAGACCACACAGGTTAAAGCAGTGCCTCCAAATCACTCGGCTGCCCTCTATCTTAATCTAAATAGCTCTCCAAGGAAATTAGGTTCACTGGCAGCAGGGAAACCTACTGGTGGCCTGAGAGATTCAAAACATGTACTGTACCACTGCTAATTTATAAAACAACACTAGCTTCTGTATAGTGGAGCAGTTATCCATATGTTCGTTCTAGTTTCAGCCTCAGCCCCTGTCTTGTTAGTTTTCTTAAGCAGCACATGTTCCCAACCTGTCCAGCGCTCACATATTATGTTAATCATTTTTATCTGTAATACTGAAGTAACTCAGCAGTATGTCAAGAAGTGTCCTAACCAGTGATCCACACTGTTAGCTAAGTAAAGAGATGAATCCCAAGTCAATTGTATGAATGTAGAAATAGGCAGAAAAATAGATTATTTCATTACCTATAGAACGGACATTTGAATAAGTGATCTCACTCAACGTGCTGAAGTCTTCTGTTATAAATGAGTGTGTCATGCCACCATGCTCGGCAATAAATGATCTCACCAGACGTGCTGCTGTAATAAACTAAACGAATAAGAATGTGCAGGAAGGAAAATACTGCCTGTGGTGAGCGGGCTACCAGGGATCAAGATCTGCCTGCTAAAAGCACACATGTTGCCTTGCTAAATCCCAGTGGATGCTCGTCAGCTGATGTGCACAGCTTGATGGGACAAGGGTAGCCCTGGATATCCGTAGCAGTTCCGAAGTGAAAAGAGACTTCCATATGTACTTGTACTTTCTGTGGCCTTGTAACCCAGAACAGATGTCCACAATAAAGGCTTGTGACCCGTGGAGATGTTTCTAGCGTGTATTGAAGCCCACCTTGTTTTTATGTTGTAGCAGTCATGGCTTGCATGTAGGAAACCACTGGCCAACACCTGACTAAACTGAGAGGTTTTGAATGCTCTTTCAAAGCTTCTTTTGTATAATGTTGGGCTCTGGCATTGAGGAAACAGATATATATTCAAATGTAATTGGGTAAGGTAACAGTTTAGCTTGCACACATTGGCAGCTCTCCTGGGAGCCGTTTTGGAGCTGTTACAAACTGTCGCCTGTTACAAGATCTGGTACTAAGTTACGATCTATCAACTTGCTTCAATAATCTTTCCACAAACATCTGTTAGAGGAGATTTACATGCGCTCTGGTAATGTGTAGTTGTATCTCCTTAGTGTCTGTACTAAAGGGGAATTGAAATGTGAAGTCGCAGTGTAAAGTCATTTTGAATCCTTCAAAAAAACAAAAAGTGTAGTTGTTGTCTATTACATTACATGTGCTTTTACCTCAACTGTGACATTGTCAATCTTCTGTATTAAATTGTTTTCTCCAAAATTACATGATCTGGCTAGAACTCTTTGGTAAGAATGCTTTATCCAAGGTGTATGGTGGCACACTATAACCACAGGCATTGATCTAAAAAATGTGATGACCATGATATGTATATACAGAACTATATAGAATAATAAAATGTCATGACCATGATATGTATATACAGAACTATATAGAATAAAAAATGTGATGACCATGACATGTATATATAGAACTTTATAGAATAATAAAATGTGATGACAATGACATGTATATACAGAACTATATAGAATAATAAAATGTCATGACCATGACATGTATATACAGAACTATATAGAATAATAAAATGTGATGACAATGACATGTATATACAGAACAGTATAGAATAATAAAATGTGATGACAATGACATGTATATACAGAACAGTATAGAATAATAAAATGTGATGACCATGACATGTATATACAGAACTATATAGAATAATAAAATGTGATGACCATGACATGTATATACAGAACAGTATAGAATAATAAAATGTGATGACAATGACATGTATATACAGAACAGTATAGAATAATAAAATGTGATGACAATGACATGTATATACAGAACAGTATAGAATAATAAAATGTGATGACAATGACATGTATATACAGAACTATATAGAATAATAAAATGTGATGACCATGACATGTATATACAGAACAGTATATAATAATAATATGTGATGACCATGACATGTATATACAGAATTATATAGAATAATAAAATGTGATGACAATGACATGTATATACAGAACAGTATAGAATAATAATATGTAATGACCATGACATGTATATACAGAACAGTATAGAATAATAATATGTGATGACCATGACATGTATATACAGAATTATATAGAATAATAAAATGTGATGACAATGACATGTATATACAGCACTGTATAGAATAATAAAATGTGATAACAATGACATGTATATACAGAACTGTATAGAATAATAAAATGTGATGACAATGACATGTATATACAGAACAGTATAGAATAATAATATGTGATGACCATGACATGTATATACAGAACAGTATAGAATAATAATATGTGATGACCATGACATGTATATACAGAACTGTATAGAATAATAATATGTGATGACAATGACATGTATATACAGCACTGTATAGAATAATAAAATGTGATAACAATGACATATATATACAGAACTGTATAGAATAATAAAATGTGATGACCATGACATGTATATACAGAACTATATAGAATAATAATATGTGATGACAATGACATGTATATACAGAACAGTATAGAATAATAATATGTGATGACCATGACATGTATATACAGAACTATATAGAATAATAATATGTGATGACAATGACATGTATATACAGAACAGTATAGAATAATAATATGTGATGACAATGACATGTATATACAGAACAGTATAGAATAATAATATGTGATGACAATGACATATATATACAGAACTATATAGAATAATAAAATGTGATGACAATGACATGTATATACAGCACTGTATAGAATAATAAAATGTGATGACAATGACATGTATATACAGCACTGTATAGAATAATAAAATGTGATGACAATGACATGTATATACAGAACAAAATGTAAATGAATTTTATCTGCACCTGTACACTATTCACTGTGATTGTCATTTAACCATTAAAGAGATACTCCCCAGACTAAAAGCTTTCATTCATATTGATTAGCATAAACATATTACATTTAAATATGTGTTTGCTTTTGAGAACTATGTCTTCTCTAGTGAGTGCTAGTGAGAAGTTAGTTATCTTGTGCTTTTTGTTAAGGGCACTGTAATGTCTAGAATATAATGTGCACCCATTTACAGAATATGAGTGTTATTCAGCAGAATGTATGTAGGGTGTGTTATAATGGAGTGGACAATACATTTGAGTAGAAGTATATTGTATTGTAGAGTATAGTGTTTTTCATAGGGTAGTATACAAATCCTTATTGAAATAATTGGTGTGATCCTCTCTACAATCCCTATTGAAATGAATGGTGTGATGCAGTCCTCTACAATCCCTACTGAAATGAATGGTGTGATCCTCTCTACAATCCCTATTGAAATGAATGGTGTGATCCTCTCTACAATCCCTATTGAAATGAATGGTGTGATGCAGTCCTCTACAATCCCTATTGAAATGAATGGTGTGATCCACTCTACAATCCCTATTGAAATGAATGGTGTGATCCTCTCTACAATCCCTATTGAAATGAATGGTGTGATCCCCTCTACAATCCCTATTGAAATGAATGGTGTGATGCAGTCCTCTACAATCCCTATTGAAATGAATGGTGTGATCCAGATCCTCTACAATCCCTATTGAAATGAATGGTGTGATCCAGTCCTCTACAATCCCTATTGAAATGAATGGTGTGATCCTCCTCTACAATCCCTATTGAAATGAATGGTGTGATCCAGTCCTCTACAATCCCTATTGAAATGAATGGTGTGATCCTCCTCTACAATCCCTATTGAAATGAATGGTGTGATGCAGTCCTCTACAATCCCTATTGAAATGAATGGTGTGATCCCCTCTACAATCCCTATTGAAATGAATGGTGTGATCCAGTCCTCTACAATCCCTATTGAAATGAATGGTGTGATCCAGTCCTCTACAATCCCTATTGAAATGAATGGTGTGATCCAGTCCTCTACAATCCCTATTGAAATGAATGGTGTGATCCTCTCTACAATCCCTATTGAAATGAATGGTGTGATCCAGTCCTCTACAATCCCTATTGAAATGAATGGTGTGATCCTCCTCTACAATCCCTATTGAAATGAATGGTGTGATCCAGTCCTCTACAATCCCTATTGAAATGAATGGTGTGATCCAATCCCTATTGAAATGAATGGTGTGATCCTCTACAATCCCTATTGAAATGAATGGTGTGATCCAGTCCTCTACAATCCCTATTGAAATGAATGGTGTGATACAGTCCTCTACAATCCCTATTGAAATGAATGGTGTGATCCAGTCCTCTACAATCCCTATTGAAATGAATGGTGTGATCCAGTCCTCTACAATCCCTATTGAAATGAATGGTGTGATCCAGTCCTCTACAATCCCTATTGAAATGAATGGTGTGATCCAGTCCTCTACAATCCTTATTGAAATGAATGGTGTGATCCAGTCCTCTACATGAATGGTGTGATCCACCCTATTGAATGGTGTGATCCAGTCCTCTACAATCCCTAAATGAATGGTGTGATCCAGTCCTCTACAATCCCTATTGAAATGAATGGTGTGATCCAGTCCTCTACAATCCCTATTGAAATGAATGGTGTGATACAGTCCTCTACAATCCCTATTGAAATGAATGGTGTGATCCAGTCCTCTACAATCCCTATTGAAATGAATGGTGTGATCCAGTCCTCTACAATCCCTATTGAAATGAATGGTGTGATGTAGTCCTCTACAATCCTTATTGAAATGAATGGTGTGATCCAGTCCTCTACAATCCCTATTGAAATGAATGGTGTGATCCTCCTCTACAATCCCTATTGAAATGAATGGTGTGATCCAGTCCTCTACAATCCCTATTGAAATTAATGGTGTGATCCCCTCTACAATCCTTATTGAAATGGATGATGTGATGTAGTCCTCTACAATCCCTATTGAAATGAATGGTGTGATCCTCTCTACAATCCTTATTGAAATGAATGGTGTGATCCAGAAATGAATGGTGTGATCCTCTCTACAATCCCTATTGAAATGAATGGTGTGATCCCCTCTACAATCCCTATTGAAATGAATGGTGTGATCCCCTCTACAATCCCTATTGAAATGGATGATGTGATCTAGTCCTCTACAATCCCTATTGAAATGAATGGTGTGATCCCCTCTGCAATCCTTATTGAAATGGATGATGTGATGCAGTCCTCTACAATCCCTATTGAAATGAATGGCGGGATCCTGTCTAAAATCCCTATTGAAATGAATGGCGGGATCCTGTCTAAAATCCCTATTGAAATGAATGGTGTGATCCCCTCTACCATCCCTATTGAAATGAATGGTGTGATCCTGTCTACAATCCCTATCGAAATGACTGATGTGATGAATTCCTCTACAATCCCTATTGAAATGAATGGCGGGATCCTGTCTAAAATCCCTATTGAAATGAATGGTGTGATCCCCTCTACCATCCCTATTGAAATAAATTGTGTGATCCTCTCTACAATCCTGTGGCAAAGTGGTTTGTAGTGCTCCAGTGTATAGGTGAGTTGAGGTGCTCCAACAAAGGACAAACACAAAGTCTACCGGTCAGGTATCTTTTAATGCCCTTTTTAAACCGGGTTTCAAATAATAAAGCTGGCTCTACCCAGCAATGGGTATTACCAGCTACAAAACAAATGGGTTGCAGTCCCGAAATAATAAACACAAAAACACGTCTCCAAACTGGGTGCTCTGGTGCAGGTGCGGTGCTCTGAGTGCTGGTGCTCGTGCACCTTCAGGTCCGGGCTTCCGGCTGCAGCTCCAGCGTCGTATCAGCCATCTGGCAAAACAAACACAATACTCCTCAATGAACCCACACTTCATTCAAGATTCCGTCCTTGTCTCCTCCCATTAACCACAACACAAGGAACCAATTACAGTGTCACGTATATATATATGCTTACAAGTCTTAATGCAATGAGGAAACTGAGAGGTTTGTTAATGTGGAATGAATAATCCTACTAGTTTATGTAAACATACATTCAAATATGCCCTGTTTTGTTTCAAACACCATCAAGACAGCACTGTCCAGAAAACAAAGTTCACTCAGTCAATAATTACCATTTGTTCATCTATATTTGTAACATATCTACTTTTTTTTTTTTCTCCCTGCAGGTAAACTGGCAAACCTGGGAGACTTAGTCTGACATAAGGACATTCACCTTGTCTAGAAAGTTTGAAACTGGCCATATATATAATATATATATATCTATATATATTGGTATATATAGATATATATATAATATATCATATATAGATCCCCCCAACACACACACCACACGGTACAGAAGTCAATATGTCCAAACTTAATTGGGACCAATACCTAGTTATGATCATAACGTATTTGCTATGATAATTAACTTGTCAGGTACATACACAAGTACCTGATGACAGCTAGTAACCTATTCTATCACATTAAGCATACAAAATTACAAAGCTTTACAAATCATTAAATTAATGCAATTTAATAAAACTTTAACATCTGCAGTTCAGGTTATGAAATACTGTAATTAAATGTAGCATATATCACACTTTGAAAATCATCAAAGAATACAATTCAGTACAACTCTGACATATTACAGAACTATAGGAATTATCACAGACTTAAAGAATTCAGTACAGTGTTTCTACACTTTGATACTTGCTGTTGAGGCATTGTAACAACGTGCAACTGAAATGAATAAAATAAAAGTTCTTAGATGTTCAATAACACTGGATCTCCAGCGCTTACTGACGAAATAGAAGAAAAATCAAGAACGAGGGGACTGTTTTAATTTGCTAACTGCAACAATTTAAAGCCCGGTCTGCCATCGTGTCTATGAGAACAAAACAAATGCGGTCGCGGACAGGTGAGATCCTGGTAAAACGTTTTGGCATTTACAAAAATAGCGTTGTTTAAACTGTTCCCTTACCTTATTAACACCTGAATAAAAAATAAATAAATAAATAAATCATCTGTTAGTCATCATCACACAACAAGAGGACTGTTAAAGTAGGCAGAGCGAAAGCAGATAGACTTGAGTACTTTTTTTAATGACGTTTATTCAAGAAACCGAATTTGTTCAAATACAGGCAAATTAACAAAGAACAACTGAAAACAATGCTTTTACGCAGTTTTCTTAAAACAAATAACACATTCCAGTTAACTGGAGAACTGAAGGTATATAGTGAATGCCTCCTGTGTGTCTCCTTTGTCAATACAAGTCGTTGATTCATTTATTATTATGAATCATTTGATTCATGTTGAGCCGAGTAGCAGACAGTGGTTATTATCATTAAAGCGAATTTAAAATCTCGTGTTTTAATTTTAGCGGCAGGGGTTGGTTGCCTAGTTACTAAATGCAGTAGACTAGAACACATAACAAAAAAAATCGTGAGTAAAAACAGAATCAGAGTTTCCTTAATAAAATCCCGAAATCGGGATTCAGGAGCTGAATTTACCAAACGGGATTCCCGGAATTGCAACCGCTAATAATAGACCATACGTAATTCATCACGTGATTACAGGCGCGTTCTGATGACTAAACTGTAAAGTCGAGCAAAGATGGGACAAATAAACAACTCACATTACCCTCAACTTAGACTAATACATAGTTCGACTTTGACTTTAGAAAAAGTTACAGACATTGACCTTGGCTTAAAACTCACAGCCAGACTCTGGCCCCAGTCAACAGCCAGGCCCCAGGGCTTTTAGTTTTGGATTGAAACTATGCCTTCCTAAATCCCAGGCTTGAAATAAACACTGGCACACACAGCACGCAAATTATCCCATAATGCAACAGAATAAATAAATACAAGCATCTGAAGAATTTATATACCATAAAAAATAGGGGGAAATAGCGTAACTGATATTATTGTCCCTTTTAAATCATTTGATTCCTTATGTGCGTCAGTAAGAAAGACTCAAGAGCAAAACTAGATTAAAACCATGTCAGCTACAGTATACCACACGTTAAAAACTATCATCACAACTGGCAGACAGTTTCTGAAGTAGACCCAGCATTGGCAGTGAAATGCATTAACTTGTGTACCTTTAGAAGACAGTCACCAGATTAGTCTGGGGAGCCACCGTTGCTTTCTGGATGGAGGATGGCTTTACTGTCTGTCTCTAGGGCTGCCAATGCAACATCTATCATGGATAAGCATTTGTGCGGACTGCCACTGAACATCTATAGCAAATCTGCCAAAACACTGGTGGTCCTTGTTGCTCACTATTAAAACCACGTTATTTTTCTCTCCTTTGACCCTTGGAAACATCTACAACAAAAAGATACCCCTGTAAGAATCCGCAGCTGCTTGCAGTTCCATAACAGGAAACAGCTGTCAAAAGTCATCTTTTCTGCTTTGTGGAGAAGTCAGGAGCCTTTCTTGCAGGTTCCTTCATTTGTTTTCCTCAAAGAGACTTGCTGGTGCATCATCCGAATAGTAGTCAGTGATACAGATGCAAACTGCACGTTATGGATGTTCTTTAATGTATGCTTTGTTTGACTTGTACATATACTTCTGCATAACTAACGTGTATTGGTATGTGCACCTATGGTCAGTCTCCAAAGAATCTCTCAATACAAGCAATTCCATTGAGTTAGAAACCCACAGTCCAGCAATGACTGTGGAGCAGCCGTGCAAATCTCAAAGCAGGAGTGCAGCTGTCACACCAAGTAGATTTTCTTTTCTCTTTATCTCAGGATTAACTTTTTTGGCTGGTTTTTCAAATACTGTAATTCATTGCGTTGCAAAAACTGAATGTTGTTGTTATAGTAAAATTATTCTAAATACCATAAATTTCAATTATTTGACTGATAAACAAATTGAAACTGGGCTAAACTATCCTATCACAATTATAGACGAAAGGCACGGATGATCAGTTCCTAAACACTAAAACAAACACTGAAAAGGAGTTTCTATTATACTGAGGAAAGCTCTATTGTGGAGCAAAGCGCATCAATTGTATTACTATATACAGGCTTTTTCAAATCTAGCATTTATTTTTACAGGACCAAATAAAAAAAAAACATTTTGATTGCAAGACAGCAAATAGACAGAGGGAAGGGGTATAGTATTTAAATTAATCTGTAGCAGATCAAAAACTAAAAGAGAAAGCAAAGGAAAACTGTAAAATAAACAAGCATATCACTAATATATTACTCTCTGGGTTAATGTTTAATTTTACTGAACTTCTCAACCCTGTCATTACCATGCTTCAGGTAGAGCTTGAGAGGAGGAGTTGAACCCAGTTTTAAAAACATGAATTCCCTTTATACATTATAGCATGCACATCGTACGCAGTATAGCATGCACATCTCATACATTATAGCATGCACATTGCATACATTATAGTATGCACATTGCATACATTATAGCATGCACATCTCATACATTATAGCATGCACATCTCATACATTATAGCATGCACATCTCATACATTACAGCATGCACATTGCATACATTATAGCATGCACATCTCATACATTATAGCATGCACATCGCATGCATTATAGCGTGCACATCTCATACATTATAGCATGCACATCTCATACATTATATCATGCACATCACATACATTATAGCATGCACATCTCATACATTATAGCATGCACATCGCATGCATTATAGCATGCACATTGCATACATTATAGCATGCACATCTCAGACATTATAGCATGCACATTTCTCGTCTTACCTGCATTCATTCTCTTTCTCTTGGCTCTAACAAAATACAATTAAACTTATTCTATTAAACATTTTACTCAAAAAACGTGAGTGTAAGTAATAATAACTCTTCCCAGTAATTTAGTTTCCTGGAAAAGTTAGTTAAGATTTTATAGGGTTTTCAAAGGTCAGGGTCAAATTTGTCTACCTAACAGTCAAACGTGGCTATAAAGATGAATTCAGGATTATTTAAATGAATAACACTCCTCCCTTTCTCAAGTTGAGATTTTGCATTCTTTCATATATATATGAATGTGTTAATTGATTACAAGGGCGGGACAGATGTGGTATAACAACACAACCTGTGCCACCCCATTGCATGGTTGGGGATGGGTGTCATTTAACTTTGTATAAAAAAACATTGTCGCATTCATTCAAATATTATAAAATGGTCATATTACCGAACTGCAACACCCCAAACACAAACAGAAATATATACATACTGTACTGTGAAATACTATATATTATCTTAATATTTATTGAGTGTAAACAGCATAGAACCATAGAATGTTTTTGGGGTTTTTTTACACAGTTTTTATATAATTACAACACCAATTGTTCAAGTTTACTGGGTTACCAAAGTACCTATGGATTTAGTACTGAATTCCTGCTATTGTAGTGCCACAGCATTCTATTGAAGACTGATTGTGGAGACAGATCGGCAAGCCACCATTGAAAGGTTAATGATTTGATCAAGGCCCCTTGATAGCCAGCACGGATGAATGCTACTGAATATGGTTTGAGTGGAAAAAAGGATTAATACATTAGTAAGCGGTCCATAAAGATCTCTAAAGATGACTTCCTGTCTGCCCTCCAATTAAAATGAAATGGTGAACTGCTTTTTTTTTACTGACATATGTTTGTCTTCAATATTTCTCCATAGGGACACAGGCTACGTTCAGTATAAAGGAAGCTATACAGTCTCATTATACTACTAATTATAGTTTCAGGAAAACATGTTTCTAGTGCTTTGGCTGAGGAATCAAAACTTTGAATGCCAATTCTCAAATCCCTGTGGTGAAACAGGAGTCATTTTTTTTCCCCCAACTCAAAAGCAAAAATTTACAAGATATACAACTTCAAAAGTGCCTTATCTCTCCAGGCATCATACAGAAATATTTCCACATGAAATGACAGTTAAATGTTCACTGTAATTAGGGAAATACTTTGTTTCTGTTTGTACTGTACTTGGTTGGAAATAATTTTGTTTTAATAACTACGTTGCTGAGCGATACGTGAGATGTTTTTTTAAGTGCATCAGGAGTGGGTTGTATGTGCTTTCATGCTGATTTTAGTTCATTTCAATATGAAGGCAACCTTTGCAAGTAACAACTGATTTAACATGATCAGCATGAAAAACAGGAAATACAGTCTGCTTCCAGTGTTTATTCCATGAAAGATAAATGAGCTGCCAATTTGATTGCACTTTGTCAAAGATGAGCAGCAGCCATTGTTAAGAATACATTTTCACAAATAAGTATACAATGGTTAGGGTTTAACCATTACATACTGAAATGAAATAACTTACATGTTTTTATATTAGGAAAGAAAAAAGTGGATTTATGTGTGTGTGTGTATATATATATATATATATATATATATATATATATATATATATATATAGAGAGAGAGAGAGAGAGAGAGCCAGAGCTGCCCAACGTTTTAATATGTTGTACATATCCTTCTCAAGGGGATATATATATATATATATATATATATATATATATATATATATATATATATATATATATATATACACTAATGCACAAAAGAAAAGCAACATTGCATCTAATGGATTTAATCAAATATTTTAAACATAGATATCAAACAAAATCACTGAAAATGTGGTTAAAGAATCATGATAAGTTTTCAGTATGAAAAGTGAAACCCTGTCAAAATGAAAACCACAGCAAGACCTCAACATTGTTTTCTTGAAGTCGTGCATCTGTAATCCTAGCACTGTGTGGTCTTGCGTTGTCCTGCTGGAAAATCAACACTTCAGGATTGCCTTGCAGGAACGGAAAAACCGTTGCTCAAGGACTTCGTCAATGTACCACTGAGCAGCAAGGTTGCCCTCAAGCTGTATCAAAGGCATTCTTGTGTCAAAGGAGATTCCTCCCCACATCATCACGCTTCCACCTGTCCACTGGTTGGCTTAAACAACGCAACAATCAGCATGAACTGGTGGGCCCAGTGTGGTGACCTTCTGCCTTCCAGGACGTGGCCTGTCCCTCACAGAGCCGGTTCCCTGGTTTCTTTGGACTGAACAGTTCATTCTACAGGCAACTTCTGTCACAAACAGGCCTTCTTCAATCATGCTGATAGCAACCAAACGAGCTTCATTACTTAAGTGGGGCATGGTCGTATCGTTCACTGTTCTTGCATTAATTAAAATCATGTATTTTCAAATGGTTATTATATAGATTCTTAATCAACTCATTTTGGCAATTTGAACTTTATGAAATCACATGACTTGAGCACAATATTTTGTTATCTCAAGGAACAGTACTACTCAAACAATCAACAAACATATCTGCTCTCTCTATTTTACCCTTTGCGGACCAGGTCCGACATCACAATTTTCCCTTTCCAGTCCTATGTCATCAAAAAGATGTCAAGCACAGGTCTCTAGTCGTTTTTTCTCCGGAAAAAGCCAAGAAAACTTTTCAATGGCTGAGTGAGACTGATAGGCGCCAAGAAATGCTGAAAAAAAGGGGCGTATCTGAACAATACACATAGCCCCTGCACCACAGAGATAACACTGACACAAACAAAGAAGATAGCTGCTTCTGCATCCAGTGCTCACAGAATATCACAAACATTTCCAGACCTTTTTGATAAAATAATGACTTGGATTGCATTTTTGATGAGTTTGGTGATAAAACAAGTGATCAGGAGAGGATTTATCAGTATGCATGACTATGAAGAGGTACGTGAAAAATACAGTGAACAAGGGGTGGGGCTTGGTTGGAGATGCAGTACTGAGTGTCCTGTTGATATGTAGGGCCTTTTAAACCTGTTCTACTGTGAAAAAAGCATGAGTAAAATTAACAGCGTGTGTGAAAATAAATTGTACCTGAGGTCCTGAATGGACCACTCAGGGTTCAAATGTAAATAACATTATGTATGTGCCTGTAGCAGGGAGAGATCTGTGCTGACTCTGCTGGCGTGTTCACAGGGCTGCAGGAAGAGGGCGGTAGTCGTCCAACAACCGCCTGTGAGTCATGGCAGTGACACGGGGAGGTGGGAAAGTGGGTGTGTGGACTTTCCCCCTCTCTGAATGGCTGAGAGGCGAGTCTTTGGAGATTGTTAGCCCTATAAAATAATGCTCCGCTGTTTCCTCAGGTCTGCCCTTAAACGCGCCGAGGGTGCGGAGGCTCTGATTCAGGACCGGGAATCAGCCGGGAGAAAAAGAAAAGGAGTCTCACAGCGAGAGAGAGAGAGCGGGGAACCCTCGGGCAGACCCCGGCGTATTGTAAAAGAGCAGGCTAGTTAGCCAGCGGTGTAGGAAGGTGATCCGGGTCGCATGGGTAGCAGTGACTGGGATATAGCTGTCAAGTGCAGCACCTTTTTTCTTTGTAGTTTTGTTACTGTTTTATTTTCCCTGTTTCTTTGTGCCTTCTGTTTTGAATTATTGTTTCGAAGCACCTGCAAGGGCGTCGGTATTGTGTACCATCGTTTGGTATTCCCGTGGCTCTGTTTACCATCGTTGGTAAGCGGACCACGGACCCACAGCGCCATCTGCGGGCGAAAAGAAAAAGAGCCGAAATAAAACTGGGCACCTGTGCGGTGTTGCCAAATCCACCTGTCTGTCTCCTGTGTCAGTGAATTACCCACCACCCTTCCACAATGCCCAATGAGCTATTGATGTAAAACTGATTCGTTTTCATTGCATTGTGCATCAGTAAATATATATATATATATTTGTTTGGTATGTACGGCACGATTTAAAATAAGTGAAACTTGTACCTTTAATTTTTGGGTATAGTGCTTGAATCAGGTTTCGGGTTTGTGCGCATGCCTTGTTTTGTCTGGGTGTGTATGTATGTACTGCATGTGTGCATGACACAAAGTTATTTGTACTATTAACCACATCATATTACATATTGCATTGGATACTTTATGTTGGTGTATAACCGAACACCAAGAAACAACATTGCTTCACTGTCAAATAAACAAACCAGCTCAGCAAAAGCCAATTCAATCAAAACGCCTAAGAACATCAAAGTGAACGTTACCCAAAAACACAGGCAGGGATAAAATAATCATAGAAACATTTCATCTCAGTGCTTATAGTCATATTCCACTGTGGCCTCACTGCAGTTAGTTGTAATAAATGTAGATGAGATTTTTATAATACATGTTGTTATTCACACATTAAAACAAATTCTTTGGAAATTCTACACAATATCAGATTATTATGTTTTTTTTTTGTTATTTTTATTTGAAAAAGACATGTATAACAATATTTATAATAAATATAAAAAGCAGTAATCTATTAATTGCATGCTGATAGTCCTAGAAATGACAAAGTAATTCATAAATCTATGACTTGAGGTTAATGCCTATCAATTACAAATCAGTATGAGAACTGCATCACATGAAAATAAATCAGAATTCTGGTTGTTTTGACTTTTTTTTCTCTCCAAGGTGAACTTCTGGCTCTGGTATTAATTTATACAGACACTTCTACAGATTAAATGAAGAGTACAGGTTACAGTAGTTGACACTGTGAAACTAAATGAATATATGCTATCAGGAGCGCTTTTTAAATGGTTTATTTTGATCACTTTTGTTGGTTGCTGGAAAAGAAGGAGAACTGAACATTTTTGTAAAAATTTACAGACACATAGTTCAATGTAAATCTTGTGGTAACAGTAGGAGGGAGCTGCTGTAAACCAACCAAACTAACATTAAAAGTAATGAATGATTAATTGCAGATGAAACAAACGAAATGGCTAAGACACTTAGACAGTATGTTGCAAATAAATGTTTTTAAATGGGAAACTTTACTTGAGAGATGTGGCGCCGTGCATCCCATAAAACTCTAGGACATTTAATAAGTACTAGCCAGTAAAAATGTATCACGGAATCTTCAGGATAGATCCACGGGCTTTAAGTAACAGAATATTCTAAGTAAACTGATCCACATTAAAAGCGACGCATATAAATATTCCAAATAATACTTAAAACCAACTGGTAAAAAGAAAAAGATAAATATATATATCAAATTGATGTCTATATCTCTTGAAAAGAGGCTGGATAAAAGCTAAAAATACAGATACCAAACCTTTACTTTTAGGGTGACCTTTTATGTTTTTTCAGTTAGAAGAGAGATAAGTCACAGTGGTATAGTTCCATACTGTATGTTCAGCTTTTTTGGTAAATAGTACTACCCCAAAGGAAACAATGGATTGAGAACAGGACTCAGGGGAGTCCACAAGAGAGATCCATTTACAAGAGAGCTGACTCATTGATTTAGGAATCATGAAACTCTGATACACAGTCGCTGACAGGGAGCAGGGGGTCACCACATGAGTGACACATAAACTCATTGATTTAGGAATCATGAAACTCTGATAGGGAGCATTCTGAATGATTTGAGACTGTGGTTAAGATGATGCAGAACAGATTGAGAAGAGCAGAATTAGAGGATACATTCATTGTTTTAAATCTACTGCAACACTTTATTTCCTTAACAGAAGAAAACACATTTAATATGGGAAACAAGTGTTAATACATTTTTACCACTGCTGATCTGTATCCTGAGACATGACAAAGTGGGTGATAGCAGTCTTCTGACAGGTCTGAAACTCTGTCCCTTGGCAGAAGGATTGTTTTTATTCTTGTTTTGGCTGTTAACTGCTGAATAGAAATCATTCTGACTAAACGCTTGATTTAAACACTGATAAAAATAAATGTTTGCATACCGCAGAGAACGCCGCATTATTCTTTAATTGTGATCAAAGGGGCTCTATAACAGCCGATTTGATCTTTCATACATTAGCACTAACCCCGGTAGGTAAAATGAAGTTCATTATGATTTATGCCATATCTTTATATCTTTACTCATGAAATGATTAAAGTCCTGAAGCAGAATATGTGTTTAAAGCTGGCTGATCGCTGTGTAGTAGATAGAAGTTTGTATTACATATTGTTCATTCAGTATTTTCTAATGTGCTTGTGGTAGAGTAATGTTGCGATCAAGGCTAGCTAGCACCAGGAGTAGCAAACACGGAGAAGGAAAACTGCACACTTTCATTTAATAAAACCAAATCAATCAAAAGATTTAAACAAACCAAAATTACAAATCAAAACCTCACCCATACATAACCTGCTGCTTCCAGTCCTGCTGCTCCCAGTCCTTTCCCTAAACTAACTCCCTCTAACAAAGCCTCTGGCTCCTTTTATACACCATGTGGCCGGGCTTAATGGACCATCAATCAATCAATCTTTATTTTTTTAAAGCGCCTTTCACAATAGTTTGCCGCAAAGTGCTTTAAAGGGATACAAACATTAATACATATTATAAAACGATAACAATAACAATAAGGAACAAAAATTAACAGAATAAAAACAAAACAGTAAAACAAGCAAAAAAAGGGAAAGAACATTTTACGATATATAAGCTAGATTATAATTTTTTTTTTCTAGTTTTAAAGGCAGCAACAGTGGGAGATTTCCTTATAGGACTAGGCAGGTGATTCCATAATTTAGGAGCTTTATAGCCGAATGCTCTACTGTCTGTGTTTTTTTTCTGAATTTTAGGAATAGTAAGTATCCCAGCATCCTGTGATCGGAGTAAGCATCTAGGGATGTACAGGATTAAAAGAGCATTTAAGCAAGGTGGGGAAAGGCCACTTAAAGCCTCATAGATTAAAAGCAGCACCTTAAAATCTATCCTAAACCAGACAGAAAGCCAGTGCAGAGATGATAGCACAGGGGTAATGTGGTCTTGTCTCTTAGTCCCTGTTAAAAATCTAGCAGCAGCATTTTGTACAAGATGCAGACAAGAAATAACATGACTACAAGTACCAGAGAATAGGGCATTAAAGAAATCAATCCTTGATGATACAAAACCATGCATCAGCATCTGGTCGGGAAAGAATGTTTTTCAATTTGGTGATATTTCAATAGTGTTGAAGGCAGCACTTAAATCTATTAATATAAGAACCTAATCTGAGCCCATATCAGAGGATAACAACACATAATTTACCACTGGAATATGTGCTATCTCAATGCTATGAGAAGGCCTGAACCCAGACTGAAATGCCTCATTTATGTTATGAGAACTCCTAGAAATCTGTTGACTCTCTTTTGCACTGCAGTCACATGTGCAAAAAGCAAAAACTGTTCAATGAATATAAATATTTCTAAATACTGCATTAACACATGGTACTGTGGCAATAAACAGCTGCTCTTTGTTAATCAGCATCCCAGGGCTATCATTTTCTTAAAGGGCATGCCAGAGCGTCTGGTTTGCTAGCAGCTTCTGACAGCGATCGCGTAATTCCACTAGCACCCAGCTCAAACTCCCTTCAGAATCACATCCTCAAGAATGCAGTGCCAGGACACGTATCAAACCTTGCTCTTTATGTTTGCATTTTAACGCTTGTCATCAAAATTGGGCACTTTATTTTGTAGGGATCATCTTAGAGAACTGTACTGTGAAATGCCTGGGAGTGATAAATACATCTCTGTTTTTACTGTACGGAGACAGCAACTCATTTGGATACAGAAATTAGTAAACGGATGGCATATACTGGCAAACTTAAAGATACATTATTGAAACCACTCCAAAGGATAAGGGTTACCAAATCATATGTTGCCTATATTCACTCGCTTGCAAATTGATGTGGTATGATGTCTAATTTTCCCATTCCACAGCCTTTTTTTCAGTTTGCTTGGAATTCGAGTCTGGCAGTATCTTAATCCCCTAATAGGTGCGGGTTAGTTTGGCCGCTTTTTACTGGGTAACGAGTGGGTGGCTTTTTGGCGCAACTTTCCACTTTACGAGAAAAAAAAAACTGAACAAAACCTCATGTGACAACAGTTTTTTTTAAAGAGCATTTTTTTAACCCCTGCTCAATAGTTTTCAAATCAATGTATGATAAACATATGGAAACCACAGCCCTATAGTTTAACCTGAAACCAAAATAAAGTAGAAAATAAGCATTGATGATTTATTTGGGTCTCATTCTATGTGATTTCTTTTAGGTGGTTGTAAAGTAATTTAAAAGTGAGTTTAACTTGTCATTAAACACATACTCCTTCATTATTGACCAGAGCATGTGAGTGGAACTGAGTGTGAGCGAAGCGGGACTATTTTGCAAGGAGCGTAGCGTGGAGTGGAGTGGGTAAAATTCCACACACACACAAGTTCATAACTCAGGTAAATAAAAACAAGTTTTCTAGTTCTTTCGTTTCATGTTTTTAATAATGCTGGTTAAACTTCTCTGAATTGCTTTTAAAATTTCAGTCGGCTGATCAGAAGATACTCCCTGTGACACTTAATAAATACAACGAGCGAGTCCGTTACTAATTCATAAAATTTAGTTACCAACATATCCCTCAGTGGCACATACAAAACAGATAATTATCCATAAATACAAAAATAAATTGAAGATGGAATAGTGAAAAGGTGTGGTATAGCGAGATGTACATTTTGGAAATGATTTACACTAGCAGTGGAGCGGAGCTGTTTGCAGAATTAGAAGCGCCGGAGCGGGGTGCGAGCGGAGCAGACTGGGGAAATGAAAGCCATGGGGCGAGCGGTTTGAAAGAGGAAGAGAGCTAGGAGCGGCGTTATAAACGCTTCACGCTATTGACATCGCCCAATATTGAGAAATTGACTAGATATACAGTTGAATTTCCTTAAAACGTCTTAAATGAAAATGAACAGACATCAAAGACCGGAAATATTAATGCCAGGGATTCGAACGTGATTTTTCGAAATTTCTAAATGGCTGATGTCGTTTCGTTCCGGTTCGAACGAAATGAAATAACGGTTACTTTTTTTTTTTTTTAGCCAAGTAATCTATTGTATTGTTGTTCATAGTTCTTCATTTTCTCGAACTAAGAAAAAGCAGGCAATTCAGTAAATTCCAAATAACTCAGAACTCAAATGTTGTGACAAGTTATCCGTCTGTACCATGCATGCACGCACGTCCTGTTTATAAAAACAACAATGCCTGTTGCAGCCCGATTCTTTTTTCTTTCCTAATTGCAGCCTTCTTTTGCCTCAGTTTGAATTTAAAACGTTTATTTTAAAACAATTCAAAACAGCGATATTTCCTAACAATCTCAGGTGTGATAGCGTCCTTACATTCAACATAATAACTTAATGCAATGTTTGTCTAAAATAAACAATGCAGCTAATTGAGGCCATGGTTCCATCAAATATGCCTCTTGCTTTTTTCTGTTTTCAGTTCCACCTTTCAACTTTGTGGTGTTTTAACTTAATAAAAAACAATTCAGTGGTTCTACACATCTGCCGTATATTTGAAAGGTAATAGCAAAAAAACACTGTTGTGACAAACATCTATTCAAAGCATAATGTACACACGTGCAACTTTATTACATACTTGGTTTGAATATAACAATGAAAGTGAAACAAACAATTAAATCGTGAATCGTTAAATGATTGAGAATACAACAAAATACATTTGTTATACAATAAACACTGCTGTTTTCACAAGTCAACAGTAAAATGTCTTAACTCTTAATATCCAGGAATATAACTAGCAAACCTCCAAAGCACTTCACTTGCCACACATACATTTACAGTTTGTTTTCAGTGGACATAACTTAATAATAAGTTAATAACAGTACCTGTTTATTTTGACTTTGTCAAGGGTACATATCTTAAAATTAAATTAGCCAGGAGCATTCTGTCACACAGCTCCCAGTGCAGACGCCTCAGTGATACAACACAGTTATCTCAGTGCTGTATTAATGTGCACACTGCCGTATCTCAGAATGCTGTATTAATGAATGTGCACACTGCTGTATCTCAGAGTGCTGCATTAATGAATGTGCACACTGCTGTATCACAATCAGAGTGCTGTATTAATGAATGTGCACACTGCTGTATCTCAGAGTGCTGTATTAATGAATGTGCACACTGCTGTATCTCAGAGTGCTGTATTAATGAATGTGCACACTGCTGTATCTCAGAGTGCTGTATTAATGAATGTGCACACTGCTGTATCTCAGAGTGCTGTATTAATGAATGTGCACAATGCTGTATCTCAGTGCTGTATTAATGAATGTGCACACTGCTGTATCTCAGAGTGCTGTATTAATGAATGTGCACACTGCTGTATCTCAGAGTGCTGTATTAATGAATGTGCACACTGCTGTATCTCAGAGTGCTGTATTAATGAATGTGCACACTGCTGTATCTCAGAGTGCTGTATTAATGAATGTGCACACTGCTGTATCTCAGAGTGCTGTATTAATGAATGTGCACACTGCTGTATCTCAGAGTGCTGTATTAATGAATGTGCACACTGCTGTATCTCAGTGCTGTATTAATGAATGTGCACACTGCTGTATCTCAGAGTGCTGTATTAATGAATGTGCACACTGCTGTATCTCAGTGCTGTATTAATGAATGTGCACACTGCTGTATCTCAGAGTGCTGTATTAATGAATGTGCACACTGCTGTATCTCAGTGCTGTATTAATGAATGTGCACACTGCTGTATCTCAGAGTGCTGTATTAATGAATGTGCACACTGCTGTATCTCAGTGCTGTATTAATGAATGTGCACACTGCTGTATCTGCTGTATTAATGAATGTGCAGATCTCAGTGCTGTATTAATGAATGTGCACACTGCTGTATCTCAGTGCTGTATTAATGAATGTGCACACTGCTGTATCAGAGTGCTGTATTAATGAATGTGCTGCTGTATCTGCAGAGTGCTGTATTAATGAATGTGCACACTGCTGTATCTCAGTGCTGTATTAATGAATGTGCACACTGCTGTATCCCAGAGTGCTGTATTAATGAATGTGCACACTGCTGTATCTCAGTGCTGTATTAATGAATGTGCACACTGCTGTATCTCAGAGTGCTGTATTAATGAATGTGCACACTGCTGTATCTCAGTGCTGTATTAATGAATGTGCACACTGCTGTATCTCAGAGTGCTGTATTAATGAATGTGCACACTGCTGTATCTCAGTGCTGTATTAATGAATGTGCACACTGCTGTATCTCAGAGTGCTGTATTAATGAATGTGCAGCTGTATCTCAGTGCTGTATTAATGAATGTGCACACTGCTGTATCTCAGTGCTGTATTAATGAATGCTGTATTAATGAAATGAATGTGCACAATGCTGTATCTCAGTGCTGTATTAATGAATGTGCACACTGCTGTATCTCAGAGTGCTGTATTAATGAATGTGCACACTGCTGTATCTCAGAGTGCTGTATTAATGAATGTGCACACTGCTGTATCTCAGAGTGCTGTATTAATGAATGTGCACACTGCTGTATCTCAGAGTGCTGTATTAATGAATGTGCACACTGCTGTATTAATGAATGTGCACACTGCTGTATCTCAGAGTGCTGTATTAATGAATGTGCACACTGCTGTATCTCAGTGCTGTATTAATGAATGTGCACACTGCTGTATCTCAGAGTGCTGTATTAATGAATGTGCACACTGCTGCTGCTGTATCTCAGAGTGCTGTATTAATGAATGTGCACACTGCTGTATCTCAGAGTGCTGTATTAATGAATGTGCACACTGCTGTATCTCAGTGCTGTATTAATGAATGTGCACACTGCTGTATCTCAGAGTGCTGTATTAATGAATGTGCACACTGCTGTATCTCAGTGCTGTATTAATGAATGTGCACTGTATCTCAGAGTGCTGTATTAATGAATGTGCACACTGCTGTATCTCAGTGCTGTATTAATGAATGTGCACACTGCTGTATCTCAGAGTGCTGTATTAATGAATGTGCACAATGCTGTATCTCAGTGCTGTATTAATGAATGTGCACACTGCTGTATCTCAGAGTGCTGTATTAATGAATGTGCACACTGCTGTATCTCAGTGCTGTATTAATGAATGTGCACACTGCTGTATCTCAGAGTGCTGTATTAATGAATGTGCACACTGCTGTATCTCAGTGCTGTATTAATGAATGTGCACACTGCTGTATCTCAGAGTGCTGTATTAATGAATGTGCACACTGCTGTATCTCAGTGCTGTATTAATGAATGTGCTCAATGCTGTATCCCAGAGTGCTGTATTAATGAATGTGCACACTGCTGTATCTCAGAGTGCTGTATTAATGAATGTGCACACTGCTGTATCTCAGATTAATGAATGCTGTGTATTAATTAATGAATGTGCACACTGCTGTATCTCAGTGCTGCATTAATGAATATGCACACTGCTGTATCTCAGAGTGCTGTATTAATGAAAGGCAGTCGAACAATACAGTGCTCTTCTCTCTGATCAATATGAAGAGTCAGAGTTGCACATCTCATTATATTTATATGCATTGTTATTAATACTGTGTACATATGCACTCCTTGACCTGTTTAAAACTAAACCTCCCTCCATTTGATTTCCTAAGCAGGAGAAATCCTTCCGCAAAAAGGATGTGGGATTTTTTGGGATAGTTTTGCTCGGTATTACACTCTCTGTGTTGAAAAACTGTCTCTTTCAAAAATGGCTATTAGTACTGTTAGGAGAAATGCTCACTGAGAGATAGGACAAGGTTAGTAGTGAGCTTCCAGCACTGCTATTGTACAGCATAAGAGTGAAGGGGTGGCAACAAGGGGGTTCAGACAGTTGATCAAGTTGCACAGAATCTGTGAACATGCAGACAGGTTAGACTGTTAGAAGATGGACGAACAACATATTTGAATATATTTTGTGTTGATGCTTGCCATTGTTTTTACAAACAAAGAATAAACAATTCCTGGACTGAATTTAGGTATAATCTTTTAAACTGTTTTTATACATATCTCCATTTCTAATAGCGAGAGGACTGTGTGTGTGTGTGTGTGTGTGTGTGTGTGTGTGGTAAATATATATTTTTATAATTATCTTTATAACCCTGACCTTCCCAGTGAGTGTACAGAAACCACAAGAACAAGTAAATAAAAATGACTCCCTTTTTATTACAGGAAAATGATAAGCAAGCATGACCATATAACCCCAGTTTTAGCATCTGTGCACTGGTTACCAGTTAAATATTGAACTGACTTGAAGATCTTGCTGCTGACCTTCAAGGCCTTCAATAGCAGGGGTCCATCTTACACCAAGGATCTGCATTGCTGCTACATTCACCAACGCAACCTGTGCTCAGCTAAAAATGACCTCTTTCCATGCCAACAATACAATCACGAACCATGGCAGATCGTGCCTTATGCTCTGTGGCCCCTCGTCTCTGGAACACCCTTCCAAGGTCTATCAGGGACTGTCTATCTAGAGTCTGTGTCTATGTTTAAATCACGTCTCAAGACTCATTTGTATACATTGGCTTATTGCACTCCATGTTTTTATTGTATTGTTTCATGTATACTTATGTATTTTATGTTTAATTTTTTCAATGTAAAGACTTTGGAATTTATTTTAATGACAGCGCTATAAAAAAATAAAAAAATATTATTATTATTATTATTATTATTATTATTATTATTATTATTAAATTAATACAATTTGTCTTTCAATTGCAGTGTGTCCCAATACAAACAGCTTCACTAAAAAACATAAAAATGTGCTCCATGTAAAATCACAAACACTTTCTATAAAACATTGTTAGCAGCTACTTGTGACTTCAGGGGGATAATATTAATGCAGTCCTTCAACTCAACACAATATTTTACAATATCACAGTCCCGAAACAACATAAGTATTATTTTTGGTGAGACTACAGTTCTAGTATATTCACCTGGGCCTAAAGAAGGCCTTGACATCTCAGTTAGTGTTTCCTGTACTAAATCCAAGTCTCCAAACACTGTCCTGGTAGAAACGTCAACAATGAAAGCTAATGTTGAAGGTGACCGACCCAAGAACCTCCTAATCCATTTGTTCGTCCTGGTGTTTTTATTTGGCTCTCTTCAGGCTCACTCCCCCCTCTCCAGCACCATGGAACAGGATCCTGCAATGGAAGAACAAACAGTACTGAATATCCACACTCCCTCTGTGTCCCTGGTTATTCACTGCATAACCCCTGATCTCATCTTTCCCTACTCTTATTTGTTTGTCCGACCCAGCCACAGATACCTAGCTTAATTAGGGTAGGACCTTGTGTTTTGGGTGTGTACAGGGAGCTGGCATTCCGTCCCTTGGTTGGTGCTTGTTCATTCCTCCCGGGCGTCGGTCGTGGAGGGAGGTGCCTTGAAGGGAAGCAGTACTCCTTGTCATATAAACCACAATTGTTATTGGTAACTATAACTCTTTCATACTTGTTGTTTTTACTTGAGTCAAATGTCAAACACCACACGGTCCACAGTGTATTAATACTAATAGCTTCAACAGCAGAACTCAAGGATGAATACTTGGCTTTGCTATCAGTTTCAGACCGGTCCTTCCTTCTATCGGGCTGCCAGGTCTTCATCCTTCTATAGTCCTTCTCCAGTTCCAGTAACCCCTGTTGTTGCCGTACAGGGTTGCGTCCCAAACCATTCCCTTGCACCCTACATCCTTCAACAAGTGTACGTGTCGCGTGACGTTTTACTTACATCACAGAGTGTGCACTTGGGTGAGCGAGGGACTAGGGTGTAGGGTGCAGCGAAAATCGTTAAATGGGACACACTTCAGCATCATCATTCAGCGCCTTTACCTTTGACCGAGTAAGAAGCTATGCAATCTTTTGTTGTCAGATTGTAGTTTGGAAGAAAGGTTATTAACTTCGATATTGGTTAAGAAAATGCATACTTTGCCACATCTTAAGCACATGTACTTCATAATGTAGCCTAATATTTATGTTTTTTTTGTTTGTTTTAAATAATAAGATATCTTTTATTTTAAATCTAACAGGCGATATATTTTGCTATATGTTCAGTATCGCTACAAAATGGCTAAAGGTTCTACACTGATTTATTAATCACTGCAAAAACATCGAATGGAAATGATAAAAGTGTGCAGGCTACATGAAAGAGATTGCCGCACACAGCTGGATCAGTTTTAGGGTCTCTTCCTCTATCGCTGTAGTTCGTAAAATAAATAAATAAATAAATAATTTTGAAATATATTGCTTGCTTATATCATCTCCTAGTTTTGTAGCCACCTCACTAGTTCAATAATAAATTAACTGATAGACACCGTCAAGTCCCCAATTTCACAATGCAAATCCTCTTCAGCAGAATGTGTTACACTTCGCACACATTGTATAAAGTGCGGCTAAATGTGCAGTGAGTTGCAGAGTGTGGCGTGTTTAGCGGCGTGATTGAATCACGTCACACGCTGCACCTCGCCGCACGTTAGAAGCAATCCACGTGTTTCACCCCGCCAGAGGGAAGTATGTCTGCAATGGATCACTGGGTAAAAACAGGGTCTTAGAAGAGCAGATCGAGTGAAAACGAAGCAAGTGGCACTGGAGTATCAAGTGAAACCCTGCAACAGACAGACTAAAAGCAACATGCAGAAGTACAGCGATACATACATGGAAATGGGATGTACTTGGACCGGTAGTGAAGAGGAGCCGTGACCGCTGTGTGTTGTATGGTACGAGGTGATGTCGAACCAAAGTTTGAAACTAATCTTCTGCACCACATAGAAACAAAACACAGCGAGTTCCTAGGTAAGCCCATCAAGTTTTTCAGCAGCAAACAACAAACGAGAATTCCGCGAAGGCAAGACAATAATGCAGTTCACCACCACAGACGGTGGCAATGCCAAGGCTGTTGAAGCATCTTACCAGGTGCCCTTGCTTATAGCAAAGACAGGAAAGCCTCACACCATTGGCGAATAGTTGATATTACCAGCAAGAAAGGAAATGGCCCGTACCATGCTAGGAGAGAGGGCTTGCAAGCAAGTAAATGTAATATCGCTGTCAAATAACACAGTTCAACATCAGATAGGAGAAATGGCTGACAACATTACGGAATAACTGATAGCAAGAATACGCGAAAGTCGTTACTATGCCCTGCAAATGGATGAATACACTAACGTTGCCAATATTTCTAATCTTCTCACATTCATCAGGTATGAATTAAACAGACAGATTCTTGAGGATTTCTTCTTTTGCAGGTTGTTGCCTATCCGTGCAACATAAGAGGCCACTTTTGAGGTTTTGAATCATTTATACAAATAAATGTTATTGATGGGACACAATGTGTCGGAATTAGCACTGACGGTACTCTCGCAATGACAGGCAAACATAGTGGAGTTGTTACACATGTTAAAAGTGTGGCACTTTCAGCCAAATCAACACATTGTAGCACGCATAGGGAGGCACTAGCTACAAAGAAAATGCTTTCTGACCTGGAGAAGGTTTTGGAGGAATCTGTAAAAACTGTCAGCTGTCCTTTAAATTCATGAATATTTGCTGCTCTGTGTGACGATTTGGGTAGCGGTCACTGACAGCTACTTCTGCATATCACGGCCCATTGGCTCTCTCTCTGTCTCTTGTGAAGGTAGGGACCCGTTTGTTTGAGTTGCGCGACAAAGTGGCAGTTTTTTTACTTGACTGTGCGTTTGCGTTTTCTCACCGAGTCACTGATTTTCCTTGGTTAGCCCACTTAGCATACTTGGCAGATATTTTGAGTCGCCTAAATGGGCCCAATTTAAGCCTGCAAGGAGAGGCCGTGACTGGCTTCCAAGTTCAGGACAAAGTAGAAGATGTGATCAAGAAGTTAGAGCTGTGGTCCTGTCGTCTTGGTCAATCGGATTACGAATCATCTCCAAATCTATGCAAGTTTCTTGTCGCATCAGAAGTGTAGCTTCCAGGCAAATTACAAGGTGACAGCAGGGATAATTTATAAAGTCTCAGAGTACAACTATGCAAGTACTTTCCTGTCCCCCACACCAAAAACGTGTTGATTAGAAAAGCATTCGTGAACTTTGACAGTGCAATGCACATGAACTTGACATCAGAGGAGGAAGACGGTGTACAAAGCCTTCATGTGACAGCTCTTTAAAGTTAGTCTTCACGCAACGAAATCTGAGTGACTGACTGTGCAGTGAAGTGCCTGCTGCCGTTTGTCACCACACACTCTTGTGAAAGTGGATTTTCTGCACTTGTTGGGTTGAAATCAAAATACCAGAGTAGGCTGGATGTGGAACCAGATTTAAGGCTAAAACTGCCATGACTCCAACCGGACATTCAGGCTGTGACATCGTTGAAACAGCACAAGCCATCTCATTAGGTAAGTTAACCCATTTCCGTATGACATCCTTATGAATTGCTACACTATAGTGCAAAGCAAAATCAATTGAATGTCCTTGAATAGCGGCTACGTAGTTGTATAGCAGTACATGGTGGTCCGCTACATTTTTGGAGGTTCAGAAGGGGTCTGCAAACCTAAAAATGTTGTGAACCACTGCAATAGGTAGTTACATCGCGACACGTGTTAATCAACCTGAAACTTTGTGTATCATCTTGGTAAGCTAAAACTCATGATGTTTTACCTAGCTCCCACAGAAATGTATTTAAATAATAGAAAGAAAATAACATAAAGGGCTCAGAAAGTTCTGAGGGTTCCATCATTACTCATCAGATCCTGTTTAAACAAACACTATCAAACAAGCATCACCATTACAGATGAAAGCAAATGCTTGATTTAAATCAGTTCAATTGCAGCAATTAAATAAGTGCAGTTGGGTGATAATATCTTTTTCTCAATAATAGAAAGAGACCCATGCATTAAATAATACTGCAATCAAACATAATTACATTGTACATTTTATGTTATTTTGATAAATACTGGTAAATACATTAGCATATTTATATTTTCAAGCAAACTCAGACCAAATAAAGAGTTGCACTTCTATTTATAAGAATGTTTAGGAATCAGTTACCTAAGCAAATTAAACAATAATTATATCCTGTAAAAACAGTAACTGTCCCCTGTCATAGAAATGTTTTCTCTTTTACCCGGGGTGCAGGTACTGAAAATGCAATTAGTATTAAAGCACAAGCAGGGAGTACACTGAAGAGTATTACACAAAACCCTTTATTTCAGCTCCCTGATCAAAGTGAGGTAGCTGCTGATGAGGGTAATGATAAAATTGAAATCCTTATTGTAGGGGCTGTTCTGGTAGATCTATCCACACTCAGGGGCTGATTTCCAACAATCTTATTAAAGTTTCTTTAAATACAGCCACCCCTTTATCTCAGTGCAATAAAACACATGTAGCTCTACTTAATGTGCGCTCCCTATCTAACAAAGCTCTTTTAATTAGTGATCTCATCACTCGCTAGAAACTTAGATTTTTATTTCTGACTGAGACCTGGCATAGTGTGGATGATAATACTTCTTTAATTGCAGCCTCACCCTCCAGCTATACGTTTACCCAGCATGCACGTGCTGGAGGGCGGGGAGGTGGGCTAGCTAGCATTTTCCTTGATCTCTACAATTGTAAACAGAATAGTTTTGGGGAATTTTTATCCTCTGAATCTTTATCCTTCATACTTGATAGTCCACTCCCAGTACTTATGGTAAATATCTATCGTCTACCTAAACCAACACAATCTTTCTTATCAGAATTTTCAGAATTCCTGTCTAGAATTTCCCCTAAATATGATAGGCTTGTTATACTTGGAGATTTGAATTTGCACACTGATATTGCATCTGATTCGACAGCTATGGACTTTAAGTCTATTCGATTCTTTTGAGTTTACTCAGCATGTAGCAGGACACGGCCTGCACATAACCACGGTCATGCTTTAGATTTAGTCATATCTCGAGGACTAGAAATCATCATGTCCCCAGCTATGGACCCTGCATTATCAGATCATTTCTTAATTTCATTTGAGGCTATATTGCCTCAATGTAAAGACTGTAGTGAGTTCTGTCAAAAGGCGTATTATAAATCCTGCAGTTGTTCAAAAGTTTCTGAAGTAGTTAGTCTATGTCCACCCATCTCAACAAGTTCTCTATTTACTGATGAGTTGGATGACAGATACAACCATCAACTAAAAATTGTTCTTGATACTGTGGCTCCAGTAAAAATGAACAGTCTCTGTAAAATGTAGGACAAAGTGGATGATGATATACATCAAATAAAAAGAAATTGTCGCAAAGCAGAGCGTAAATGGAGAGATACAAAACTACAAATACATTACGATATTTTAAAGCACTCCCTATCAAAGTATAATGCAGCATTAATGTCAGCAAGAAGTGCTTGCTTCTCCAGTCTTACTGCAGAAAATAAGAACGATGCTAGAGTCCTTTTCTCAACTATTGATAGATTAGTAAACCCAGCTCCTTCACCTGAATATTGCATTGTGGCCTCACCTATCAAGTGTGAAGAATTCCGTAATTATTTTGATGGAAAAATATTCCACAAAATGATTTTGAGCTCTGTGTGCCACCAAAAACAATCGAAACAGAATTACATTATTTTTCTCTGATTAACTTACAAGACTTCCATAAAATAGTTATGCACATTAAATCCTCTACGTGTCTTCTGGATCCTACACCAACCAGTCTCCTGAAGGAGGTGTTTAGTAAGCTGTCCAATCATGTCCTTGATATAGTTAATAGCTCTTTGCCTTAGTGAAACCTTTATTTAAGAAATCGAATCTGGATAGCTCAGTTCTAAGTAATTTTAGACCTGTTTCAAACCTTCCTTTTTTTAGTAAAGGTACTTGAAAAAGTCATTTTTAAACAAATTAATAGTTTCCTTGGAAATAATAACATCTTTTATGAAATTTCAATCAGGATTTCACGCTAACCATAGCACTGAGTCAAAGTGGTCATTGATCTGCATGTAAGTACAGGTTCTAAGTGTTTATCTGTACTGATCCTTTCAGATCTGAATTCTGCTTTGATACTGTGGATCACAAGGTTAATTAATCGTTGTAGAGGATGGGTGGGCCTTTCTGGCAGTGTCCTAAACTGGTTTATATCCTATTTAATGAATAGACAGTATTTTGTTGCCTTAGGAGAATCTCCATCTGGACTAGCTAATATTACATGTGGTGTTCTTTATACATGCTGCCGCTCGGGGAGGTTATTCGTAAACATGAGGTGAATTTCCACAGCTATGCAGATGACACACAGGTTTATATATCTGTTAAACTAGGTGACACAACAGCTATCAATGCCCTTTTCAAATGCCTAGCCGATATTAGAAGCTGGATGTCTCAGAATTTCTTACAGTTAAATTCCGATAAGATAAATCAACAGATGGACTCGACAAATATTGATCTAGGTATGCTAACATTAAATGTAAAATCTGAAGTGAAAAACCTGGGGGTTATTTTTGATTCTGCACTTTCCTTTAAACCACGTATAAAATATTTTTTCTAGGTTAGATTACTGAAACGCTTTATTCTCTGGACTTACAAGTCATGCTATATCACGCCTACAGCTAGTGTCCTCAGCTCATCATGCACCAGCGACCCCTGTAGTCTGGTTGGGCTGCCGCGAGCTTGCCTGTAAGCTGCCCAGAGCTGCGTTGTCCTACGATGCTGAAGCTCTGAGGTAGCTGCATGGTGGGCCTTCAGTGTGAAGAAAAAGTGGTCGACTGATGGCACGTGCTTCGGAGGACAGCATGTGCTCACCTTCACCCTCCCGAGTCAGCACAGGGTTGTAGCAGTGAGCTGAGCCTAAATACAAGTAGATATTCTAAATTGAGAGAAAATGATTTTTTAAAAAAAAAAGAAGAGCAACCTGTTACAGCAAGGACAAGTATTCCTTGTCAATTTGTTTTTGTAAGAGGGAACCTACGTAAATGTTTATGGAGCCTCAAACAACTGTATTTAAATGTCAAGGACCAATTGACTATATTGATGCAAGTTCATATGCATTAGTGTCCGAAGTAGCAGTCATTCCTGACCACAACCTTTTTTTTTTTTTTTTTTTTTTTTTTTTTTTTTTTTCAACAGATTAGTTACTGGTAAACATACAACAAATACAACTGGCTTATTTATGGGGCTGTGGACAAGATTGAATCAAGGTCCTTTGTGTCTGAATTTTGCAAAACATCTGTTGGTAAACCCTGTAATTTTGTTTCTCTGGAATTGCTTATTTATTGCCTACTGAAATAATGCAGTTAATTTACATTTCTCTAAAAGTGTTCAGAATAATGACAAACATGGGTGAAGATGAGTTAAATACCAATAGGGTTTGGCAGTGCTGCAAATGCAGTGAAGCCTGGCAAACAGAACCCACCCTGATCGCCCTTTACAACAACTGCTGAGATTTCGACACATTGTCCTTTACAAGAACTGCTGAGATTTCTACACATTGTCCTTTACAAGAGCTGCTGAGATTTCTTCACATTGTCCTTTACAAGAACTGCTGAGATTTCGACACATTGTCCTTTACAAGAACTGCTGAGATTTCTTCACATTGTCCTTTACAAGAACTGCTGAGATTTCTACACATTGTCCTTTACAAGAGCTGCTGAGATTTCTACACATTGTCCTTTACAAGAACTGCTGAGATTTCTACACATTGTCCTTTACAAGAACTGCTGAGATTTCTACACATTGTCCTTTACAAGAACTGCTGAGATTTCTACACATTGTCCTTTACAAGAACTGCTGAGATTTCTTCACATTGTCCTTTACAAGAACTGCTGAGATTTCTTCACATTGTCCTTTACAAGAACTGCTGAGATTTCTTCACATTGTTCTTTACAAGAGCTGCTGAGATTTCTACACATTGTCCTTTACAAGAACTGCTGAGATTTCTACACATTGTCCTTTACAAGAACTGCTGAGATTTCTACACATTGTCCTTTACAAGAACTGCTGAGATTTCTTCAGTTGGTAGAAATTACAGAAGCAAATAAACAAGGCAATACTTTTCCCATCTTAAGTCAACACTATACAGAGGTCAAGCAATCTGGCAGTTTATTCCAGCCTAATTATCATTAACATCGAGGGCAGCTGCAGGAAATGATACACAAAATATTTGAACTAGTCTGATGTAGATATTTCAACTGTTTGATCCTGAAACAAAGGGGAATTTTAATTTTACTGGCAGTGGAGGTTTTTTTCTTTTAAGATCTTTGTCTTTTATTAATTAAGAGTGGGCCAGTTGTTGACTGACCTTATTTTGGTTTAAAAGATTACATTTTGACATGGGACTTATGATTAATTCAAGTATGTTAGAATTTTTCTAAACAAACTAAAAATTCACCAGTTTGAATGACAGTTATTTGCCCACAGTGATAACTATATATTTCCCATTAAAGTTAGTTAAAAGTAGTCATTTAAATGTATGTGTTTTAAAGTCTAATGGTTGCTTTTGTATTAAATACAGCCGGTGTAAGTGATAAAAGCAAGAGGACAGTGGCCTGCAAGAAAAGCGCATTTATACTACGGTCTGGTGGAATATAATTCGATGTCAGATTAGATTCAGCAGTACTTCAAGTTTGTTATTCTAAAAGTTGAACAACTCTAATCATAGACTTCAAGCACTTAGAGATTAGTTACAGCTACTGTAGACAGCAGGTTTCTGGGTGATTTTCACTTTGTTTATATAAACTAGCCAGTTACTTGCATAGTTTACTTTAGTGCCAACATGTGGGTCACAGTGGTTTAATAATGGAGTCCACTTAATTGTGTAATGGGGTTATTTAGAAGCTCTGTTTATTTTTACTGAAGCTGTATCAAAAGCTTTAAAAATTGCCATGGTTAAATTTACAGAACATTAAGTTTTAAAGGACACTTGCAGATATCAAAACAAGGAAGAAAAGTAGTTTGTATATATGGATGTCACGATATGAAAGTTTGAACAGTGGGATAATTACAGATAAAAGCCAGCGCTATTCAGATATTTGACTCATTTCAAATTGGTTACTGTTTTAAGAACTGTAGGTGAAATTTGCAGTTACCTAATAACAGTATGCTTCTAATTTATAATTGAATAAAGCTTTAGCAATGTACAGTGAATGTGTGGGGTGCTCCCGTATAGATTCAGACCCCTGTGGGTGAGCTGTGGGTAAAAGTTCAATAGCCACTATGGTAGAGGAGCCTGTCTCTTTTGCATACTGGTGCTTGCTGGTGGTGAACATGGTTCCAGGTTAGGGTTAGGGCTAGGTTTCACACATGGTCATACTAACCCTAACTCTAAACCGAACCCTAACCCTAACCCTATCCCTTTTCTAATACAGTTGGTCTTATCCTGCAAAAAGATTTACACATATATTACATTACAATTATATGTACATACACATATATTTACTTCATAACTACTATATAACTACACAGTAATTAGACAATGTAAAGTGTTACCAACACAAATGAATAAAACTGCACCTTCTGTTACTAATACACAGTGAACACAAAGCATTGTGAACTCCTAACAATGGATGTAAAATCACATTAGTTCCATGTATATTTCAATAGGATTGAAACTTAATATTTGTAGCTTTTTAGTTATTTTCTAATTCATGTTCTAACTATACAGATAACTTTAAAACAGACAAAATGGCCAAAGAGCTATTCCACAGGAATTTGTATTTTTTGCAGCCATTTTAAAGTGTGCTGAAGAGTATCATGCTGGCATTAATGTGCTACTACAGTAAAACACTATGTGAAATAAAAATGCTGGGTCTTGTTTTTATTTTATTATATATATATATATATTACTGTAAATGTTCTATTGTTTAGCTTTCTCAAACTGCAATCATATTGTGTGTAGCAATTGTTTCAGTTGCAATGGGTTATATATATAGTTTATAAACCATTTTATAAATAACGTCATTTTTTCTTTTTGTTTGTAGCAGCTGTTTTTTATTCTTGTGTTTTTTTGCAATACTAGTTCTGTTGTTTTGAAGGTGGAACGTTGTTCTGCACTGTATTGTCTGTAATATTTAATCAAACTATCAGTGATTTAAAATGTGTAATAATAAAGTAGGAATTATGTTATGAGTGATGAGCAAACCCATTTTCCATTGTGTGGATTTGTACCCTTATCCATGAATACATGTGTATGATATTAATTACATGAATAATTCTTATAATGTGTGTGTATTGGGGATGAATAACATGGTTCAGCAGACATTCAATCCCCATCATAAAGAAGTACTTGCTATTAGGAACCTTTACCCAAGTGTCAAGCAAATACAATGCCTCAGAGCTATTGATAGATTGCTTAACAACAACCATACTACAGCAGGGCAGTAATAACAGGTACATAGGTAACAACATGAAACAGAAGCCTTTTCCTGAAACAGTTCAATAGCGCTGAGCCAGGCCGTACGATAATGACCATGACACAGTATTGTGATGATGTCATTGCACTACAATCCCCATGCTAGCGCTGAGCCAGGCCGTACGATAATGACCATGACACAGTATTGTGATGATGTCATTGCACTACAATCCCCATGCTAGCGCTGAGCCAGGCCGTATGATAATGACCATGACACAGTATTGTGATGATGTCATTGCAGTACAATCCCCATGCTAGCGCTGAGCCAGGCCATACGATAATGACCATGACACAGTATTGTGATGATGTCATTGCACTACAATCCCCATGCTAGCGCTGAGCCAGGCCGTACGATAATGACCATGACACAGTATTGTGATGATGTCATGCTTTCAGGCTATGTGCTGTTGCAGGGTACATAGAGCAGTACAAGCCAACCTCAGCAGCAGTTTTATATATTTATTTATTTATTTATTTATTTATTTAAATCAGTATTTAAATCGTATAACGAAGGCCATATAGCGAGGATGTAAATAGGATATCTACACTGGCGACGGTTTGGACCCGAGACTGTTGCTGTACTCAGTACTGTAAGTTACAAGCAAGCACCATACATTTAAATGAAATGAAAAAAACAATGTCAGTATGCTACGTGCTAAACCTGAGTCAGTGATAATAACTATCATATTCAATTTTTATTTTTTTCCTGGGTTGGGAAATAACTTTAACGATTTAATAAAGGTAACAATAAGATAACAAAATGTGAATCTTGGTGAGCAGAGTACTGTAGCTTGTAATTCCAGTCTGTAACTTTGTTTAAGAAATCGTAGCCTTCAATATAAAAGTATATACTTTGGCTGTAGTACCATTTTACCCTTCGTTTCAGTGAGCAGACAGAGTCACATGACATGTACCAGCGCGCTGATTGGATAGGATTGCTTGAGATGTCAGGGGTGTTACACGGGGCAATCTTCGCGGGATTTGGTCACAAGCAATGTGTACATCACTGCGGAAATATCTCCAGCATTACCAATGAAAAACACTGATCCCTCTAAACATACTTTACCGGGATGATGTGTGAGCGGAATCTCGATTGAGAAACCTGTTTGATTAAAGCACAGAACATTATCTTGTTATAGTGGTTAAAATCGGATTGCCCGTCCGGCAAGCAGCCAAAAAAAACACACTGTCCGATAGATTTTTTTGGTTGTCCCAGAACGTTGGGCTAGCGATTTTGCGAGCCCTGTTTGGGCAGACTCTGTGAAATACTGGATTGTGTTTATTACAGCAGTACTGTGAACACAAGCACGTACAATATAATATCATGTGTGTAAGGTAATAGAATATTTCAATACCAGTTTAAGTATGTTAACACCTTTCTCTATTTTTAATATTAAAGCAGTATTTAAATATACAGCACATACAGTGTGTTCATTTTAATTGTGTCAGTGTTTTTTATAATCAGTTGTTATTATTTTTATTTTTAGAAAAATCAGTTAACAAAAGCAAACAAAGTTACAGTGCATGCATAAAGTAAAACAAAATGAAAACAGAACTATATACCTCAGTACATCAGAGCTCACATATACTGTAAGAATTGACCTGAAAGGGGGAAAAAGGATTTAGCAATAAATAAAATGAGGATGATTATACCATTAAGAGATTGATGATTGGGTCATATTTGTCCTAAACAAAACATTTTCACAAATATGTAGAATCACAATTACCAGGCTATGACTAGACATGCTAGTAATGTATTTAGACTCTAAAACATTACTAATGTGTTACAAATAAGTCTGAATCTTATGCCACAGCTTCTGCCCTGTTTTGGATGAAAGACAAGCTGAGCTGTGCAGAGAGCTTGGTGCCAGCTTGGTGTCAGGTTGGTCAGTTAGCCCTCGTACACAGACACACTGCGGTTGGCGCGACAACCGTATTAACAAACGACACTCGCTGCGGTTGTTTGTTGTACACGCACAGCTTTCATTACTGAAGTGAGTGCACTCCCTATTTAAACAAACCACTGAAGCACCATTACACGACAGCCGGTAGGGTTGTGCGGCGACAGCATGGAGGCTGTGCTTTCGTTTATGCTTTTGGAAGTAAGTACAGTACGTAAAACCAGTGGAGACGGCCTTTTGCTTTCTCTGCACCGTTAAATACGGTGTTGACAATCTGCACTGCTGTACCTGACAGTAGATTTGGGCGATCTTCTGACCAGAAGGCTGGCGGGAACGACTTGAGTGGTCTCCAAATGACTGGATTAAAAATGTACGCATGTCTGAGAGCTGGAGTGCTGAACACAGAGATGAGACGGTGGGAAAACGAGTTGCAGTAGTGCTGTGTTTGTCCCATATTGTTTTATTTAAGTTGCAAAACCAAAAATACATTTTTTCTTACAACAGAATAGTATACAACTGTACTTTGATTATATTGTATGTATGCAATATTTATTTTTGTTATGAATTTACAATTCAACTATATTGCAAAATCAACTTGGCTCATCATTCACCTATATTTTATTTTGTAGCCATGTTACACACACTCACACGCACGCACGCACGCACACACACACATAGTTTGCTGTGCAATAAGTAACTGAACTAAATTAATATCAGAACAAGCTAAATGTTCCAAACAGGATCAACTAGTGTGCTTGTCGCTGCCTTTTGCAACCAAACTGTGTGTGTACTTAAATCATATTAAGAGCAAAAGGTGAACTCACAACAGAATTTAGGCTCTGTTCCTACAGGGCAAGCAATCCAGTGTCTTATGCCAATTCATGAACCACACTGTCATGTACACTGTGCATTTGAGTTACTGCATGTGACAGAAATACAATGATTCTTGGTTGTAAATCTCCATCCTGACCTGTGAGGGCGCTAAGCATCAAGAACAGAGTTCCTTGGACGGGCTGGCCTGACAGTTCTTTCCCAGGGTTCAAGGGAAGTCAGCCAGCCTGAATTGGGGGCGAGGCTTCGACCCGGAAGGGAAATGATGTGGCAGCCACAGACTGGAGAGGCGGTTGCACTCGTTTACCAAGGGGTCATGTGTGACAGCATAAAAGGGGCCGGAGAATCGTAATCTGTTCCTTTGCATTGGTTTGTGTAAATAAACTGAGAAGGACTGTGATAGACCCCGTTCCTAATCATAAAAGTACAATGAGTGTTTTCTTTGTTTTGTCTTGGAATTGTCTTGTTTTGCACATTACCAGACAGCTGGTACAGTTCTGGAGCTGTCGCCAAGGGTCAGCACTAAGCCAGAACAGCACTTCACTAAATAACCTGTATCACCCACCACGAGCACTACTGCACGCACCCAGGACTGGTGACCATGTATGCAGTATTGTGGGTCAGATATTGTGTTATTAGTTGGGACTCAAATCCCCTTATTGTTTACCCCGTGCAGTACACATTGCTGTGTATTGCCGGGGGATTATTGTTTTGGTCACCAGACCTGGAATATAATTAAAGATCACTTTTCCAAACTGGATTACAAGACTTTGTCTGTTTATTTACTGCACTGCATCACTTTTGCACCTGTTATCACTCAACCACCGTGTCACAATGCATCATGCATCATCAGTAATCTGGTGTCTTATACAAGTTCATGAAACACACTGTAATGAACACTCTGTATTTCAATTACTGCATCACACATGTATTCAGTATGGGAGTTTATTGTAGCTATACTTCTGCAAGGGGATTTTGAAGTGGGATCAATGCTGAAAATGTATATTGACCAAAATCAAATAATATAGTTTATGGCCTGGCTGCAGCATGCATGTTGGATATCTGTTAACTCATATCCCAGTCTCACACAGCACATCCTGGCTTACAGTAGAACTGTTTGTTATTAACAGTTACACTGTTATTAATTTGTTATTTGTGTTTCAATGTTCACAAAATTGCACAGCTATCTAAACAGAGTGTATACCACAAGAACATAATAATATAATTACCCAATTATTGATGTATTTAATTTGGCAGGCAGGAAGCTCCATTAAGAGACGTGGCTCCCTTTCAAAGCTGTGCTGAGGACAGACAGGCACCAGGATTGAA
Source organism: Polyodon spathula (assembly GCF_017654505.1). Classification (NCBI taxonomy): domain Eukaryota; kingdom Metazoa; phylum Chordata; class Actinopteri; order Acipenseriformes; family Polyodontidae; genus Polyodon; species Polyodon spathula. The sequence continues at coordinate 75,471,399 of NC_054539.1, forward strand.
ATCATTCAGATATTCCTAATAGAGCGTGTAACACATTATCAGCAATGTGATCTATATTGTATTTCATCATCTACTTTACAGGCAGGCTGCTTTCTCTAAAAGGATATCCAGATAGGCAAGTGTTAAAGCATTTCAAGATTAACAAAATATTTATTTCACAATGAAACTTTCTGGTAATGTTTTCTAGAACTGATTTTTGAAAGCATGGTATGTAGATTGTTACAATAGATGGAATATTCTAAGTAATTTTAGATATTACTAGTTGAAGCAAAACGCCCATCGTCAAAATCAGCATTGTTGACAGTGCCATTTTGAAGAATTATCTCTGTTGACAATTTTAGAATTACAGTCAGCACTCGCATATCCGACTGTGGCAGGCTGGCGAGTGGATAGAGGCCCAGAGACAGTCTGCAGTTCAAAAAAAATAACAATTTTATTATAAATAAACAAAAATAAAGTGCACAAGGGCAAAATAACAGATACTCAAACACAATTAAGGTTTCCAGGCTGGGCAATGCCTTCACTGGATTTAGAAAATTCAAAAACCACAAAACAAACACAAACCTGCTTCCTCAGCTCCCTCCTCCCAAATGAGAAGCTGAGGCCTCCTTTTATATCAGGTGGCTGGGCGCTGATTGATCGTTAATCAACCTAATCAACCCCCAGCCACCTGATAATAAACCCAGGCAGGCCCCCCCCCCAAAGTCCTCCCCCCAAGAGTCCAATTATGTCCCTGGGCGGGGCTTTGTCTTCATTTCATTTTGTCCGTTCCAACCCTTGTCTGGTGGCGGAGGCGGCGAGAGCGGGCCGGTTCCCTCTGGTGGCGGACGGCGAGGTGGCGGCCCGGCTCCCTCTGGTGGCGGAGGCGGCGACGGCGGCCCGGCTCCCTCTGGTGGCGGAGGCGGCGGCGGAAATACTCCCTCTGGTGGCGGAGGCTGCAGAGGCGGCGGCGGCGGCTCGCCTCCCTGGCTCTGGCAGGCGGCGGCGGCGGCCCCTCCCTTGTCTTTCTGGTGGCGGAGGCGGCGACGGCGGCCCGGCTCCCTCTTTCCCTCTGGTCAGGCGGCCCGGCTCCCTCTGGTGGCGGAGGCGGCGGCGGCGGCCCGGCTCCCTCTGGTGGCGGAGGCGGCGGCGGCGGCTCCTCCCTCTCGGGCTCTGGAGGCGACGGCAGCGGCTCCGGCCTCTCTGGCTCTGGGAGCGGCGGCGGCGGCTCACCCTCCCTCTGGCTGGGAGCGACGGCAGAGGAGGCGGCTCCTCTGGCTCTGGGAGCGACGGCAGATCCTCCTCCCTCTGGGCTTTGGCAGCGACAGCGCAGATCACTCTCCCTTCTATGTTGGGAGGGACGGATAAAGGTCCCTCCCTCTCTGCCTTGGAGCGCCAGCAGATCCTCCTCCGACACATCTCTTAGGCCTGGAGAGACGGCAGTCCTCCTCCCTCTCTGGCTCTGGGAGCGACGGCAGATCCTCCTCCCTCTCTGGCTCTGGGAGCGACACAAGCCTCCTCCTCCCTCTCTGGCTCTGGGAGCGACGGCAGCTCCTCACCCCTCTCTGGCTCTGGGGGCGACGGCAACTCCTCCTCCCTCTCTGGCTCTGGGAGCGACAGCAGATCCTCCTCCCTCTCTGGCTCTGGGAGCGACGGCAGATCTCTGGCTCTGGGAGCGACGGCAGCTCCTCCTCCCTCTCTGTGCTCTGGGAGCGACGGCAGATCTCTCTCTCTCTCTGGGAGCGACGGCAGATCCTCACCCCTCTCTGGCTCTGGGAGCGACGGCGGCTCCTCACCCCTCTCTGGCTCAAGACGCCAGCTCCTCATCTGGCTCTGGGGGTGGCGGCAGCTCCTCACCCCTCTCTGGCTCTGGGGGGCGGGGACGACGGCGGTCCTCACCCCTTCTCTGGATTGGGAGCGCCGGCGGTCCGCGCCCTCTGGGCTCTCGGGAGCGGGACGGACGGTCCTCGCCCCTCTCTGGCATGGGAGCGACGGCAGTCCTTCGCTCCTCTCTGGCTCTGGGCAGCGGACGGCCAGTCCTCGCCCTCTCGGGTCTGGAGCGACGGCAGCTCCTCGCCCCTCTCTGGCTCTGGGAGCGACGGCAGCTCCTCAATTCTCTGGCTCTGGGAGCGACGGCAGATCCTCGGCTATGGGCAGCGACGCACAGTATCCTCACCCCTCGAGGGTCCTGGGAGCGACAGGCAGCTCCTCATGCCTTCTTGGCGCTAGGAGTCGACGGCGGCTCCTCGCACTCTTGGCTCTGGGAGCGAAGGCCAGTATCGCCCTCTGGCTCTCTGGGAGCAGCGCGGCTCTCGACCCTCTTTCTGGCTCTTGGGGAGCGACGGCCACTAGCTCGCCATCTCTGGCTCTAGGGGAGCGACGGCAGCTCCGACGGCAGCGACGGCCTCGCCCCTCTCTGGGGGAGCGACGGCAGCTCCTCTCTGGCCAGCTCTCTCTCTCTGGCTCTGGGAGCGACGGCATAAAATCTCTGGCTCAGGGGAAAAGAAAGGCGGCTCACCTCTCTTTATTGGAGTGACCGGTGGATCTCCCATGTCTACCGCCAGGTAATTAACCACCATGAGGGCAACCTCTGGGAAGGACATTGGGTGGTGCTGTTCCTCCCACTGTTCCCACCTCTCCCCATCTCGACGCCACAGCGTGTTGATAACTATGGGGAGATCGTGGACGAGGTCTGCCTCAGGGTGCATCAACCAGTCCCAGATCTCCTGGGACGGTGGTGAAGGTGGTGGTGCTGGAGGTAGTGGGGTGGCCCCTGATGCCCGGGGTGAACACTGCACCTCTTCCTGGGCCTGGTTGTAGGGGCATCCTGCCCAGTTGTGGCCGTCCTCCTCACACCGGCCACACCAGTTTGCCGGTGGCACGTCTGGGCAGGACCGCCAACGATGGTCCTCCTTCCCGCACCAGGAACACCAGGGGAAGAGGCTGGCCGGGTCCTCCAGCGGTGGCTGCAGCAGCTTACATTTCTTCAGCTGCTGCTTGTCCTGCCTTTTCCACTGTCTGCTCTTCTTTCCCATTTTTTTTTTTCTCAAAAAAAAAAAAAAAATAAATACTGCTCTGAGCCTCTAGGTGGCGCTATCCCACTTCTGACACCAAATGTGGCAGGCTGGCGAGTGGATAGAGGCCCAGAGACAGACTGCAGTTCAAAAAAAATAACTCAAAAATAAAGTGCACAAGGGCAAAATAACAGATCTTCAAACACAAATAAAGCAAAAACAAAACTCACAAAAATAAAGTTTCTGGGGCAATGCCTTCACTGGAGAAAATTGCTTCCTCAGCTCCCTCCTCCCAAATGAGAAGCTGAGGCCTCCTTTTATATTGGGCGCTGATTGATCGTTAATCAACCTAATCAACTAATCAACCCCAGCCACCTGAACATAATAAACCCAGGCAGGCAAAGTTAACCCCATCCCTGCCAATTTAAAAGGGCAGAGCTTTGCTCTGCCACACCGACCCTGACTTCAGTGATGGTTAAACACATGTGACGATATTTTTTCAGGGAACACAAAAGGTACAATATCAGAAATACATATCTGACAAGACTGCACTTTGTTTTGGCTGCATTTTCGTCAGGTAAAATGGAGGCAGTGCTGCGTAACTGCACAAGGGTCTCACTATTTACCTCAAAAAAACACAAAAAAAACACACAAAAAAAAAAAAAATCAAACAGTAAAATATCAAGCAAAATACAGTAAAATACAACAAAGATATAATTAAAGATAAAGATAAAATATAAAGAAGCTGCCACTGTCATGCATATTCATGAGCAGTCAAGACTGGGGCGTGGTTTGGAAGTGGGTAGATTTATTGTCTGTATCTGTTAATTAATAGCTACTGTGTCAGACTGATTTGGCAGAGAAAAAAAACACGGGCTGCGACAGATATTCAAATAACACTGAAGAGATGGACTTTGTATCACAAAACTGGTGACGAAGTTGGAAAATTGCGTGTGATTTTATTCTTAATACTGGGCGGTCAAACTCAACTGACATGTATCTGGGTAACAGTTGAGAAATTTAGAATTATCTCTGTTGAGAATTTTAGAATGGTCTCTTGAGAATTTTGGAATTGTCTCTTGAGAATTTTAGAATTGTCTGTCTTGTTAATTTTAGAATGATCTTTCTTGAGAATTGTGGAATTGTCTCTCTTGAGAATTTTGGAATTGTCTCTCTTGATAATTTTAGAATGATCTTTCTTGAGAATTTTAGAATTATCTCACTTGAGAATTTTGGAATTGTCTCTCTTGATAATTTTAGAATGATCTTTCTTGAGAATTTTAGAATTGTCTCTCTTGAGAATTTTGGAATTTTCTCTCTTGATAATTTTAGAATGATCTTTCTTGAGAATTTTAGAATTGTCTCTCTTGAGAATTTTAGAATTGTCTCTCTTGATAATTTTAGAATGATCTTTCTTGAGAATTTTAGAATTGTCTCTCTTGAGAATTTTGGAATTGTCTCTTGATAATTTTAGAATGATCTTTCTTGAGAATTTTAGAATTGTCTCTCTTGAGAATACTAGAATGATCTCTCTTGAGAATTTTAGAATTGTCTCTCTTGAGAATACTAGAATGATCTCTCTTGAGAATTTTAGAATTGTGTTTTAATTCTTTTCCAGCCTCACTTCCCATTCATAGGGCTCATTGTCATTGCCTGTGATAGACAAACACTGCACTACTTATGGTAGTTAAGTGTTTTTATTGGTTAGGGGAAAACCCTAAAGATACCAAGTAAAGTCATGGCTAGCAGCCCCATTGCAAAATGTAATCTTTTTGCAGTGTATATGAAAGTACATGATTGTGTCAGAGAAGAGTTAGTGATAGGATTGTGCAAAATAGTTACAAATTATGTATGTTGTAATTATGCATAAACACATTGTAATTATCTCTAAGTACACATGTGTTTATTAAGTACTGTTATATAAATATACATTAATTAGAGACACTTACTGTAAAGTGTTTTTATGCTGTGGAAAAGGAGGCTACAAGTATTTTTGTGTTAAGCCTAACTGTCAAAGTCTAACTGAGGCTTTTACCATAACTACTGTACCTTTTCTTGCAGTGACCATGAAATGGTTAAATCCATCCAGAACAGGCATGTTTTCTGCATTGTACACTGGTTCTGTATTATTACACATCCTGCTTGGTATTATTTAAGGAGTACATTATGTTAGAATTTTCTCCATGCAGAAACAAAAGCGTTGTGTTTTTTTGTTTTGGGGCAATATCCAAATGTGCATGACTTTACTGTGGAAAATAATATTACACACTTTGGAAAAATCCTTTGGTGCATTTGTTCTCTGTGACCTTGGTACGCTTTCTAAATTCTCAGTCTTTGGGGTTAAGGTAACATAATCTTTCATCCTTAATAAGGACATATTTCATGGTAAATGCATGACTTTGTAGGCAGTTCACGACACTGTATTCAAATCATATTTTTTCTGTTTAGAGACCTGATATATGACTTTTTAACGTGTGCTTGATCTTCTTTATATAGCTTAACGTGATATATTACATAAAGCCCCTGTAAAGCTGATATAACACTAAAACCAGTAAAACTGTAAAGTACGTTATAGTGGGGGTTAAGAGGGTCCTCTTACTGAAACTCTTAAATGTAGGCATTTCCTCAAAATTATTAGTAAGGTACACTGTTATTTGAACTTAGATTATCTTCATTTCTGTCCCTTTAAGTGGTACATATAAACAGTTTGCATGGTGACTGTAATCTGGTATTCATTTTATCATTTTGAACATGATATGGCTCGTCCACCTGGTTTTCATTTTCCCTGTTGCATGCTGGTCCGAGCCAGGTTTTATTGGAAATCTTGTTCATATATTTCTATTTAGTCTTGTTTGACCTTTGTCGAGTCCCTTCATTGCCAGTGGAGAGGATGCTGGTCTGTTTGCATTCTCTCAGGTATACATTTTGAATACAGTTTGAAGCAGTCGGAGTAATTTTCTGCAAGCTTCACGCTTCACCCCTTGCTAGGAAAGTTGTCCTGGTTTGGCTTACAATGACATTGATGTTACTGCGACTTTATTTCTTCCTCATTCATGCTTTTTAATATTCTTCATTAAATCAGACAAAACCAGGACTGAACTGAAATTTGTTTTGATTTTGTCAAGATCGTATATTTGTATTATAGAATAAATAGCATGAGGTTACAATCAAAGAGCAAGAAGAGTGCTGAAGTCATTTCTTTATTGCTTTTCCAATTGAGAAGTCAGCATTATCTTGTACATGAAATGACACGATTCTGTGACACTAAACATATGTTTCTCAATTATTTTAAACATTATATTATATATATATATATATATATATATATAATATATATATATATATATATATTATATATATATATATATATCTCGTGTACACATTGATACAATAAATTTTTTTTTTTTTTTTTTTTTTTTTTTTAATTAATTCCTATGCCTATGGTAGTAAACTTCACTGCAGGCTAGGGTGACTTTTCCACATCACTATCCTGCCAGTCTCAAAAATAGCAGCAATTGGCCCTATTGATGAATAGGACTGTTTTTTTATTTTTTTGAGGAGTGCCTATAAACATTCTCTTCAGCTAAAACTGGCTTGGAAAACTGATAATGAACTAGTAAACTCTCTAAAATGCTTCATGTCCTTAAGAAAACATTCCTTAAAACAGTCCTCAAACTGTCCAATGTGTTTAAAATAGGATTCACAGTAAGTAACTTTACAAAAACATTGCTCTCAAATTAAATACATTCTGTGTCTAAGACAAAAATATAAGTAATAAAGGGCATAACTCACAGATTAGTTTATCGGACTGCAGGTTGGAGGCCTGTGTATGGGTCTGCCGTGTTGAAAGAGGTTATACAGTCTCAAATTGTTGTCAGCTGACTCATCAATGCCCTATTGCCCACCCCAACATGCTGTATACAGTATATTATCTCTTCAATATGGTACTAGCTGACATTTTATAGAGAAATACCTCAAGCTGGACAAGCCCAGATCAAAATGCTGAAATTCAGCTCTCCATTAAATCCTCCATGGCATTTTACAAACTTTAGAGTTTAGACAAGAGAGACTCAGGTAAACTGTTAGTGATGTTTGTATACATAACCTCGATACACAAATGATCAGATTAAATGGTAGTGCCAATATTTAGATCTGCCAATATTTAGATCAGATGAACAGGGCCCAAAGTCTGTTGTTTTAACTATCTGACTTTATTTTTGACAACAGTTTTACATTTTTTTTCTTCATTTTTCACAAGATTCCGTGTTTTGTTTCTTTGCGAGTTTGTCACTGTAATCATCACTTGCAAACCCTGATGATTATGTAATATGTTTTGTTTCAGGCAGTAAAGGTGTTTTCAATGTAAAAGAACACTAGGATTTGAAGTGTGTCGCAGGATCTAATCGTGGTTTATGCAGAAATAATTATTTGTCTATACTTCTGTCGACAAGTGTTTTTTTTGTTTTTTTTAATTATGTCATTGTGAGGAATCTTTTCTCAAGACCAACTTAATTGTGTTCCCTGCTTTATAATTTTATATTCAGGGTTATATAAGAAATAAAACTGATATTTATTTTAATACAGCAGCAGGGGAGGGAGGTTGTTTGTTTGTTTTTTTATTAATTGTGTGGGGCTCAGGCCAAGTTCTTTGGGGAAGCACATTATTATTATTATTATTATTATTATTATTATTATTATTATTATTATTATTATTATTATTATTATTATTATTATTCAGCAAGCCATCATGAAATAGTAAATGCATTATTATGAAGAGTGCATCTTCTACTCTTCCTCTGCATATCGGTTCATTTTTAATAAAGTAACAAATGTGACCTTTGGGGCTGCGTTCTCAAACAGCGACTTTCTGGGGTAATTCATCTGCTTCACATCTTGACACAGTGCAAATTGAAAATTACATTTTGAAAATGATAAATAGTTTGGAATCATCTGAAGGCAAAATGTTTTACAAAAAAAAACCTGATACAATCCAAAATAATAAATGACTTGTATGGTAGAGAGGATGGCATTTAAACTTTGGTTTACTTGCAATTATTAGTTAATATTAAAATAAAAAGCTGGCATTCTGCTTTGATTTAGAATAATAATGTATTACATATGGAATTAGGAATTGCATTAGGAGACCAAAGGCACAGGCTTTTAAAAAGAAACTGATATTTGTGGCTCTAATAAGTTTAAGATGAGCCTTTCGTTTTATGTATTTTTTGTTAGATCTATCACACGTTACATCTTTGAGCCCTGACAGAAAATCCATTAATAAAGACATAATCATATGTTCTAACAAAGAGTTTCCCATTACTGAAAATACTGTGAGACAATGTAATTGTTGAAGGGAATGACAAAACAAGTGTGGCAGGCTGATTTAAACAGATGCTAATATACTATGTGAATTGTGTGATTCTATGATATGTAAAAAAGAACGGGTTGCAATTCACAAACAACACAAATATATAATAATATATAGTAGCAATACATGTATTTGTTGTTTGGTATTTTTGTTTGCTGTACTGTACCTCTGGTATCAGTGTACCGAAACACAAAATTATGAAACAGACGCTTAATATCATTTATGAAAATAGTGGATGCCTCAGTGTTGTTGCTTTTCATTATAGTTAGATTTTTTTAACAAAGGGCTAGATTCTCAAAGCTACGGTGTTTCTGATCATAAGCACTTTTTTTTTTTTTTAGCAGAGAAAACACCAATTACAATTCGAAAACAAAATAAAAAAACAATTTAAGACTGTGTACAAGACCTTCAGTTAACTGTCTGACCTGTTAATGACTGCTTTGGTAACTTTATTTTAAATTGTTAATCCCAATGTGATTTAATTACAATAAAGAGCTTTGAGAATCTAGCCCATAGTGTTTTTCTGTGTATCAAATACTGTACAAAATATATATATATTTGTAATGATATTTATTTGTCTTCATACATTTAAATCATTTTTTAACAAGAAAATACATCTTGTATGTTTGATATGTTGTAGTACCGCACATCAGAAAATGTTTAACATTTCTGCATTGCAGAACCAGTTAGGCAAAGCTATTACTTTAAACCTGAAACGATGATACAAGTAATTAGAGTCCCAGTGGACACAATTCTCCCATCTGTCTCGCATTTCATTGTGTTCGTAGTGTTGTTGCCGTTCTGCTTTGCAGAGTCTTCTTGTGAGATGTAATGTATTTCTATAAGTGGAAATAATCCCCACACAAGACCTCACAGGTGACAATAAGTGCTTGGAAAGTGAATCACTAACTAAACAATGCAGTCAGAGTGACAATGAGTTCTGATTCATGGCAATTAGAAATTTAGTGAATCTTCTCTTCCTGGTTTGACAGAACTCAATACAGTACATGAATGTAGTGTTGAGAGTGTGAGAGTGTGTGTTTCTACATTTTTAATTGAACAGATTATGTTGCATTTAGTATGAACACCAAGCATGTTGTCCTTTTAGTTTGCAATGCTGCTTGAAATTATAGATACGATATAGATACAATCTAGCTATTATTTTCATACTGAAAACACTTGTATGCTATCCTTAAATCAAATGTTTAACCCATTTCTCTTTGAATTGATTTGTTTTGTTTGTTGTGATGTAAATGTAATGTAAAGGATTCAGTTCAGCATTGATGTGCCAGTGCATCAAGCCTGTCTGTGTCTGCTTTCTCATAACTTTTCAAATCTCTGTATGTGGCCTGTTGGCTCCCTCCACCAAGCCAACACAATAAGGTGGTAAAATGTTTCTTTGGATCTGTATTGTCTTTGGCTGACACAACTGTGTCAAGCCTACTAATAGGAGACACTAAATGAAGAAACACATTGAAAGACAGCATACTTAGCAAGCAGGTGTGCGTATGCAAGCTTCGCAGTCTCGACTTGAAAACTAATTTTATTCACAGCACTGTTCACGGCTTCAAGATTAGGCAAGTTCCTTGTTTGTCCAACAAGCAATTAAGACCTACACCTGGTATGGGAGGCAGTTAATTCCACAACAACAGTGCCACCTACTGACAGATTTACAGGATCTCTTTCAATTGTCACTTTTCTGAAAACCATTTTTTGTATAGAAATGGTAAAGTGATCCTAAGTTCAGGTTCCTAAAGTGCTTTTAGCTGTCTGAAGTGTTGACTTCAATAGCATCAAACCCTGACAGCATTCACTGCAGCACTTAGACCAAAGACTGGAGCGGAATTGAATATCTGTGTAAGTAAGATGAGCGGACTCCAGGAACTTGGTTTGTGGAGAGCTGTGTTAGATTTGTAACATTGTAATGTTTCTTTGTGACAAATTGGACAAAAAATATTTATAATGAAAGTAGTAATGTATGAACTAATACTGTGTGCTTGAGCCTTGTATGTGAGGGAATCTTCGTGTTCAAGTAAGTCAAAGTAGGTGAGGAAAATGTTACTTGCACATAAAAAATATTATTATTACTGTATGCCTATAGTTGTGCAGACCAGTTCAAAAGTCAGGAATGGTTTCCCCACCACACTGTATTAGACAGAAACTTAGCACCCAAATAAACAGGCACACCAAACGTGTATTAGAATACTAGAAACGGCACTAAAAACCTGACAAGCAGAAAAAAAAAAAAACATTTAGGATGGTGCCTTCTTTGTTTGTCTGCTAGACCTAGTTTTACCGTAGAATATTAATTAATGGTTTGTCAGAATAAAAAAATCAATTGAAGATAACAACTATGTTTAGAAATACGAATCTCTGTGTATGAAGAGAATGCACTGAGCATGCTTGAAACGTTCTCAATCGCAGTGAGCACATTGGTACATGGTGACTGTAGTGGGATTTTTCCATAAAGCAGCTGTATTTATACTGGAACACTTCACATGTCAACCCTATTCTTACTTGCTTACATTTCCTTATTCAAGATTAGATAAACAGTACACTGAAGTTTCATTTATTCATTCAATATGTACTGCAGTGACGCCTCATTATGCATTTAGGATTTACTGCAGTGACGCTTCATTATGCATTTAGGATTTACTGCAGTGACGCTTCATTATGCATTTAGGATTTACTGCAGTGACGCTTCATTATGCATTTAGGATTTACTGCAGTAACCCTTCATTATGCATTTAGGATTTACTGCAGTGACGCTTCATTATGCATTTACGATTTACTGCAGTGACGCTTCATTATGCATTTAGGGTAGTCCGTTTGTAAATGGTACTTGCACAGTAAATGACACAGTACATCTACAGTTTACTATCAACATGGCCCAACGGTTAATGAACCAAATTCGTGAATGATCAAATAATGAAGTAATGGTAGAGCATATGTAGTATTATACCCCATTGCAAAAAATGCACTGGATTAGTAGTGAACATTTGTATAATATAAATCCATGGGTGTGCAATATTTATATTCCAATAATATTTCCCTTTTCATGTAATGGACCAATCTGATTAAATGTGAGAAATCCCCAGATCCAAATGTTACATTATTTAGAATATTGTTACTTTAATGTGGTGAGTGGCTGTAGTGTGTAGAGAGTTTAAATATAATTGCAAGGAACATGCAATGAACCCATAACATACATTTTTGTCCACCAAAAAATAACAATAAAAATGTGCTTAATTTCCTTTTTAATAGTTTGGTTTGGATTTTATTGATTTGTTATGGTTTATTTATTTAAAAACTTAGACAGGAAGAACTACCTGCTGGCTGTTTAAACAGATAGGATTCCATATATCTCTGTTGACAAGTGACATTCCAAAAGCCTGCTTCACTTAAAAAGTCTAAAAACCCCAGTGTGGACATTTGTGTCTCCTGAGATATAAGCTACTTGTCCAGAACAGCCTTTTGGAGGCCAGGGTTGACCAACGGCAGTGATGCATACAGATCAGTGATTGTGTAAAGAACGTAGCGACCCCCAGAGACCAAATGCTTGGGTGGTTCAGCAGATTGCAGAGCCAATGCACAATTAACTCAAATAAGCTCTTGGAGAATTACTTAATGTCTATCAGGCCCCACTGTATCCTTCTGTGTTTAAAGTGCAAAACAGGCATTCAGGGAGAAGTTTACACTTGGTTTTAGAATACTTGGTAATAAAGTTTTAGAAAGATTTGATTTATTGATTAGAACATAAACATCAATGATAATTGAAATGTTTATATATATATATATATATATATATATATATATATATATATATATATATATATATATATAAATAAAACATTTTAAAAAGTTAAAAACAGATAAACATAAAACAGCTCTGGACTGGCCCCGATCTGTCTGTGTTAATCTTCCACAGCGGCTGACATCTTTTTTGCATTTCTCTTTTTACCCAGCAGAAGCAATTGTGCTGAGTGGTATGAAGTTCTGTTTCACTAAATTCAAAAGGACAGGCTGGAACTGAAATGTTCCAGACAGCAGCTTGTGGTTGTACCTTAAGGATGTTCTTATTATATCCTTGAAATATGACAACAATTCATGTTTTAATGCTTTTGGATTTCATGCATTATAAAGCAGTCACATTATATTCAATTTTTTGTACGTTAGTGCAGTTGGAGTGTGGCTTTGAAACAATACCCCTCTGCAGGTGAAATGTAAGAGTAGTCAGCAGCTTCTTAGGGCTCAATAATGTATCTTTTCACTTGTCTTTAATGGGTTACAATAGATCTCAGTTCTTTAAATGTGTATCTTTTTATTATAATAACTTCTACTCACAGTGCTGCTGCCACTTTCCCCTTAATTGTATATAGTAAGCTATGTCACAAATATCTAATAACTTAAACATGTTTCAAAGGTGTATATTGCATTAATCTTAATATATAAAGGAGAAAGTTTGTCTGTGCCTGTTCCTTTATGCACCCGGACCCCGCAGGAGCCAGTGCAGCCAAACTCTGCATGGCCTTCTCTTTCAGGAAGGTCGAGGGCTCTGTTTGGATCCAAAATGTTGATCCCTGGGTACTTTATTTAGTAACCCCATTGCTGGATCACTACAGTAGCCATGCATCTCAAATTAAAGAAACCCACAAAATCAAAAAAATAAAATAAAAACAAAATTTTTTAAAAAATTAAAAATGTCAAAACCCCCAAAATATAAAGTTAAAAAAAGGGAAAGGGGTCTGAGCGCATTGTGCGACGCCCGAGATCAGGAACTTATAGGAATTTATCCCCAATTTATCATGCATGAAATACTGAAATATTGAATTTCCCTGGACGATTTCTTAAAATTTAAAAATGTAAATGATAGAAATAAATAAATGCTTAGGTGAGACAGGTACAGTGTAGAGTAGGTATGATGTAGTATAGAGTAGGTATGATGCAGTGTAGAGTAGGCTTGTTGCAGTATAGAGTAAGTATGATACAGTGTAGTGTAGGCATGATGCAGTATAGAATAGGTATGATACAGTGTAGAGTAGGCATGATGCAGTATAGAATAGGTATGATACAGTGTAGAGTAGGCATGGTGCAGTGTAGAGTAAGTATGATACAGTGTAGTGTAGGCATGATGCAATATAGAATAGGTATGATACAGTGTAGAGTAGGCATGGTGCAGTATAGAGTAGGTATGATGCAGTGTAGAGTAGGTATGATACAGTATTGAGTAGGTATGATACAGTATAGAGTAGGCATGATACAGTGTAGTGTAGGCATGGTGCAGTATAGAATAGGTATGATACAGTGTAGAGTAGGCATGGTGCAGTATAGAGTAGGTATGGTGCAGTATAGAGTAGGTATGATACAGTATAGAGTAGGTATGATACAGTATTGAGTAGGTATGATACAGGTATGATGCCTGCACAGTAGCATCGTCATAGCTCTACTTTTCGCAGTTTTCATATATAGAAGCGCTCAGCAAAGTGCAGGTACTGTACTTTGGTTGAACCAGCCAAAAAGATGTGACTGCAGTCGCAGACAAAAGTATTGTCGCCCTACACTTAATAAAAGATCATTCAAGCAAACGTGTTAAATACAAGCATTTATTGAACATTAGCCGCAAATTAATATGTCAAAGACCTTCTTGATTATTGCTGATTGTGTATTTTTGGATTCAATTTGTCTTTGATACTGTTCTGTAGCTATTTCCTTTGTTGGAATTTGCTACGATATATAAAGCCTATGTAGAAGGTTGTATCTAACCTAGTATGCATAGAGCTGCTATTCCTGCTCCAGACCCTTTCATGAAGGCTGTATTATCTCCTAGCTGAAATCTAAACATTTTCCACAGACCTTTATTTGTTTATAGATACCTGAGGCCCTGCCTGAATAGCAGCTCTTTATTTTGCATCACAAACTATACCTTAAAAGAGGTTTATGGTTTCATAGAGCCAACGTTACATCATTTACACAAATATCTGTTTAAAATCCAGGAGCCTCCAGTTGTATATTTTATTTGGCTGAAAGCGTGTTTCTGTCCAATACATCACATGTCCTTGGGTGCTAGTATTTAATGTAGAAACTCCAAAACTCACAAATACTGTATGACCAAATGTTTCAAAGATGTACCAGCATACGAAACACACACTATATCTCACCCTTCTCCAAACAGAAATCCATTTCACTGAATTGTTTGATAAATTTGACCCGAGATTTCCAGCTGCCGTTATTGGAGTTCCTACTGTTTTCCTGCATGTTGGTGGGCTCAGCCCTAATCACCCAAATCTCCCAAGGAGGCAATAAATTACTGTGATGAGATGGGGCTTTGTGTTCCTACTGCTGGGTGGAAGGCAAATTCGCTGCAGCGTATTTTGACAGCCCGGGCTCTAAATCACTGTTTTATGACAGATGGGAAAACTTGTACATGTTCGGAGTGCTGATTTATGTTCATTTGGGTCTGGAGGATTCTATAATTTGCAACTAATGTGAAAACAGATGGATGGAGAGACACCAAAGGGCAAGCTGACCTATACATTCTCACCACTAGTTACAAATGGCATGCATATGCCTGTGAATCTATTCTGATTATATCTTCATTAGTTCTGAGTGCTGAGCTGATATCTTTAGAAAAGTTTTGTCTCACTTTCAAGTAGCTTTAAGTTTGGTAAATAGTAAGTTATGCCTTTGTCACGAGTGACTATAATTAGCTGGTTGTGCACATTATGTTTTGCATTTTGTATGTATTATATTAATTTGGTTTCATGTGCGCTTGTTATGTTTCCCACTTTATTTTTGTTTATTACCCAAAATGGAGGCACTTTCATTGCTTTTTGTGTTATGTATTTATATGTTAAGTGTTAGCGTTAGGGTTAGTGTTAGGGTTAGAGTTAGGGTTATTTGTACAACAGCACATGAATAGAAGAATAAATTAGTCCTGTTCCCCAATTCCAAATGCAGCCAGGTGTTTTCCATTTGCACCAATAAACTATCATTGACAGACCATTATAAAAAAGGAACCAAAAGTACAGGAAAGGGAGCACATGGTTCTGGGGGGAACCGAACGGAGGACACGGGAAGTTGGCCATTTTGACAGACATTTTGCTTACCTGTTACATAAGAACATAAGAACATAAGAAAGTTTACAAACGAGAGGAAGCCATTTGGCCCATCTTGCTCGTTTGGTTGTTAGTAGCTTATTGATCCCAGAATCTCATCAAGCAGCTTCTTGAAGGATCCCAGAGTGTCAGCTTCAACAACATTACTGGGGAGTTGATTCCAGACCCTCACAATACTCTGTGTAAAAAGGTGCCTCCTATTTTCTGTTCTGAATGCCCCTTTGTCTAATCCCCATTTGTGACCCCTGGTCCTTGTTTCTTTTTTCAGGCTGAAAAAGTCCCTTGGGTCGACACTGTCAATACCTTTTAGAATTTTGAATGCTTGAATTAGGTCGCCACGTAGTCTTCTTTGTTCAAGACTGAACAGATTCAATTCTTTTAGCCTGTCTGCATATGACATGCATTTTAAGCCCGGAATAATTCTGGTCGCTCTTCTTTGCACGCTTTCTAGAGCAGCAATATCTTTTTTATAGCGAGGTGACCAGAACTGCACACAATGTTCAAGATGATGTCTTACTAGTGCATTGTACAGTTTTAACACTACCTCCCTTGATTTAAATTCAACACTTTTCACAATGTATCCGAGCATCTTGTTAACCTTTTTTATAGCTTCCCCACATTGTCTAGATGAAGACATTTCTGAGTCAACAAAAACTCCTAGGTCTTTTTCATAGATTCCTTCTCCAATTTCAGTATCTCCCATATGATATTTATAATGTACATCTTTATTTCCTGCGTGCAGTACCTTACACTTTTCTCTATTAAATGCCATTTGCCATGTGTCTGCCCAGTTCTGAATCTTGTCTAGATCATTTTGAATAATATTACATGGTTATTATATGTTTATCCTCATATATTAATATAATATATATATATATATATATATATATATATATATATATATATATATATATATAGATAGATGTATGTTGTATTACATTTACCTTACAAAAAAAAATCAAGAAAAACGAAAATTCGTTTTTACACCGGGACTTTTACCCGAAAAATACGTTTTAACTTGTCGGAATAAGTAAACACCGTCTCATACCTGCCCTTTTGTGTATATACAGTGCCTTGCAAAAGTATTCAGACCCCTGACCAATTCTCTCATATTACTGAATCACAAATGGTACATTGAAATTTCGTTCTGTTCGATATTTTATTTTAAAACACTTAAACTCAAAATCAATTATTGGAAGGTGACATTGGTTTTATGTTTGGGAAATATTTTTAAGAAAAATAAAAAACTGAAATATCTTGCTTGCATAAGTATTCAACCCCCACACATTAATATTTGGTAGAGCCACCTTTCGCTGCAATAACAGCTTTAAGTCTTTTGGGGTAAGTATGTACCAGCTTTGCACACAGTGTCTGAGTGATTTTGGCCCATTCTTCTTGGCAGATTTGCTCCAGGTTATTCAGGTTGGTTGGACGACGCTTGTGGACCGCAATTTTCAAATAGTGCCACAAATTCTCAATGGGATTGAGATCAGGACTTTGACTGGGCCACTGTAGGACATTCACCTTTTTGTTCTTGAGCCACTCCAATGTTGCTTTGGCCTTGTGCTTGGGATCATTGTCCTGCTGAAAGGTGAATTTCCTCCCAAGCTTCAGTTTTTTAGCGGACTGAAGCAGATTCTCTTGCAGTATTTTCCTGTATTTTGCTCCATCCATTCTTCCTTCAATTGTAACAAGATGCCCAGTCCCTGCTGATGAGAAGCATCCCCACAGCATGATGCTGCCACCACCATACTTCACTGTAGGGATGGTGTGTCTTGAGGCATGGGCAGTGTTAGGTTTGCGCCACACATAGCGCTTTGAGTTTTGGCCAAAAAGCTCTATCTTGGTCTCATCTGACCACAAAACTTTTTCCCACATCGCAGCTGGGTCACTCTCATGCTTTCTGGCAAACTCCAGACGCGCTTACAGATGGTAGTTTTTGAGTAACGGCTTCTTTCTTGCCACCCTCCCATACAGGCCAGTGTTATGCAGAGCTCTTGATATGGTTGACTGGTGCACCATTACTCCACTCCCAGCCACTGAACTCTGTAGCTCCTTCAAAGTGATTGTTGGCCTCTCTGTGGCTTCTCTCACAAGTCTCCTCCTTGTTTGAGCACTGAGTTTTGAGGGATGGCCTTTTCTTGGCAGTGCCTGGGTGGTGTGATGCAGCTTCCACTTCCTGATTATTGATCCAACTGTGTTCACTGGGATATCCAAACACTTGGATATTATTTTGTACCCTTTGTATTACTTTATCTCTAACTTCTGTAGAATGCTCTTTGGTCTTCATTTTCCTTAAGATTCACAGCCTTACCAATGATCCTTCAACAGTGGGGTTTTTATCCAGAAAATGTGACAGCAACTTTAATGGTTCACAGGTGGAGGCCAGTGGTAAGGTAATTGTGTCCTCGTTAGGGCAATTTCTTTCATCGGTGCAAACTGGGAGCTTCCACAGCACAGGGGTTGAATACTTATGCAAGCAAGATATTTCAGTTTTTTATTTTTCTTAAAAATATTTCCCAACATAAAACCAATGTCACCTTACAAAAATTGATTCTGAGTTTCAGTGTTTAAAAATAAAATATCAAACAGAATGAAATTTCAATGTAATTCGGTAATATGAGAGAATTGGTCAGGGGTCTGAATACTTTTGCAAGGCACTGTATATATTATTATTATTATTATTATTATTATTATTATTATTATTATTATTATTATTATTATTATTATTATATAACAGTGTTTATTTGTGTTTTATTATTGCGTGGCAGGAGGAGCAAGGTGCTGCCTGCTATGTTATTTTTTATATTTGAAATACCTCGTGGGAATGCGTCACTGATCAGCTGCTAAGCATATAATTAGCTGCCATCACGCAGCCATACTGAACCTGTGCAAAAGGTGACCAATGGATACTACAATAATTGATAGCTAGTTGATCCCTTGGTCATCAGTATAAAAGAGCCGCAGTGTGGCTGCTCGAAAAAAGGGTTCAGAGTGAAGAATGAGAGTGGAGACAGGAGGTACTAAAATAATAATTTAAGAAGATAAACAATTGCTACATATGCTGCTTTTGCAACCAGCATACTGCTTGTTGCTGTGTATTGTTTATTTGTTTGGCCAGCATGCTGCTTGTTGCTGTGTATTGTTTATTTGTTTGGCCAGCATGCTGCTTGTTGCTGTGTATTGTTTATTTGTTTGGCCAGCATGCTGCTTGTTGCTGTGTATTGTTTATTTGTTTGGCCAGCATGCTGCTTGTTGCTGTGTATTGTTTATTTGTTTGGCCAGCATGCTGCTTGTTGCTGTGTATTGTTTATTTGTTTGGCCAGCATGCTGCTTTTTGCTGTGTATTGTTTATTTGTTTGGCCAGCATGCTGCTTGTTGGTGTGTGTTGTTTATTTGTTTGGCCAGCATGCTGCTTGTTGCTGTGTATTGTTTATTTGTTTGGCCAGCATGCTGCTTGTTGCTGTGTATTGTTTGTTTGGCCAACATGCTGCTTGTTGCTGTGTATTGTTTATTTGTTTGGCCAGCATGCTGCGTGTTGCTGTGTATTGTTTATTTGTTTGGCCAGCATGCTGCTTGTTGCTGTGTATTGTTTATTTGTTTGGCCAGCATGCTGCTTGTTGCTGTGTATTGTTTATTTGTTTGGCCAGCATGCTGCTTGTTGCTGTGTATTGTTTATTTGTTTGGCCAGCATGCTGCTTATTGCTGTGTATTGTTTATTTGTTTGGCCAGCATGCTGCTTGTTGCTGTGTATTGTTTATTTGTTTGGCCAGCATGCCTTTTGTTTTGTGTAATTTTGTTTTGCTTCAATATTTTCTAACACACTATATCCTGTATCCTTGCATTCATTTATACGTATATATACATATTGTGACAAAGTTTTTTTTTTTCTGTCACTTGTAATAGCCAGACCGTCAGCCACCAGGCCATTATTTACAGTTAAAAAAATATCCCACCAATTCTCCTGAAGAGCTCTGCAATTTTATTGAAGTTGGATATTTTTCCACTGTCTTTTTGGGTTGATTATGGTGTACTGATTCCAGAAATAGTTTGATTGGCAACACAAAAGCTTTGATAGGTTTGGGCGTCCCTGTACCTATGTTTCAGTAGTTTTCCTTTATCCAAAACCCATTGATTGATGAGGTCCTGAGTAAAGTGACCTCTAGTGGTGAGTGTTGGAACAGTGGTTTCTTCCTGAAGGTCCAGGTGAAGGTTTTCCAGAGATCCACAAGGTGGCAGTGAAGGCTTCCAGTAGCAACCAAAGGTAAGTATTTTCAACCTGCTTGTTGTATAGTGGCCTGTTGCAAAGTGGTTTGCAGTGCGCAGGTGCAGTGGCAATGCGGTGCTCAGAAGGGAAACAACGTGGCCACTGCGGATTGGCGGAGCAGTTGCACTAGTTAACCAAGGGGTCATGATTGATGGTACAACAGGGGGTGTAGCGAAGTGATCTGTTCCTTTGGTTAAAGCTGAACTGGAAGGAGACCGTGTATTGTAATCGTGAGTGTTTTGTTTGTTTTGTTCAGTCGTGTCTAAAGATTTACTGTTGAACACGAGACGGCTGAACACGATCCAAAGCTGTCGCCAAAGGCCAGCACCAAACCCGGACAACAGAGTCCAGTGGATGTATCACTTATGTTGTATTGAGAGTCCAGTGGATGTATCTGCTAATATGATTGTATTGAGAGTCCAGTGAATGTATCTGCTAATGTGATTGTATTGAGAGTCCAGTGAATGTATCTGCTAATATGATTGTATTGAGAGTCCAGTGGATGTATCTGCTAGTATGATTGTATTGAGAGTCCAGTGGATGTATCTGCTAATATGATTGTATTGAGAGTCCAGTGGATGTATCTGCTAATATGATTGTATTCCAGAGTATCCAGTGATTGTATTGAGAGTCCAGTATGTATCTGCTGCTAATGTATTGAGAGTCCAGTGTGCTATTGATTGTATTGAGAGTCCAGTGAATGTATCTGCTAATATGATTGTATTGAGAGTCCAGTGAATGTAACTGTATTTGTACCAGTGAGCACTAGAGCACTCACTGTCCAGTGACTGTATGATTGTGTTTGTATTACAGTCCAGTGTGTGCTAATATGAATTGAGAGTCCAGGGTACTATTATTGTTTCGGGTATCTGCTAATGTGATTGTATTGAGAGTCCACTGCTAACCTGATTGTATTGAGAGTCCAGTGAATGTATCTGCTAATGATTGTATTGAGAGTCCAGTGCTGCTGTATTGCCAGTGTGTATCATTGTGATTGTATTGAGAGTCCAGTGAATGTATCTGCTTGATTGTATTGAGAGTCCAGTGGATGTATCAAATAAAATATCATTGTACCTGGATTATCGTGGATGTATCTGCTTATGATCATTGAGTCCAGTGCTGCATTCCTGATTGTACCAGTGTATCACTGTGCCACAGTCCAGTGAATGTATCTGCTTAAACTGCAGCTTATTGTCTCTTCTCTCTCCTCCTGCAATGATTGTATTGACAGTCCAGTGAATGTATTTGCTGCTATGATTGTATTGAGAGTCCAGTGGATGTATCTGCTAATATGATTGTATTGAGAGTCCAGTGGATGTATCTGCTAATATGATTGTATTGAGAGTCCAGTGAATGTATCTGCTGCTATGATTGTATTGAGAGTCCAGTGAATGTATCTGCTAATATGATTGTATTGAGAGTCCAGTGAATGTATCTGCTAATATGATTGTATTGAGAGTCCAGTGAATGTATCTGCTGCTGTGATTGTATTGAGAGTCCAGTGAATGTATCTGCTAATATGATTGTATTGAGAGTCCAGTGAATGTATCTGCTAGAGAGTCCAGTGAATGTATCTGCTAATATGATTGTATTGAGAGTCCAGTGGATGTATCTGCTAATATGATTGTATTGAGAGTCCAGTGAATGTATCTGCTAATATGATTGTATTGAGAGTCCAGTGAATGTATCTGCTAATATGATTGTATTGAGAGTCCAGTGAATGTATCTGCTAATATGATTGTATTGAGAGTCCAGTGAATGTATCTGCTAATATGATTGTATTGAGAGTCCAGTGAATGTATCTGCTAATATGATTGTATTGAGAGTCCAGTGAATGTATCTGCTAATATGATTGTATTGAGAGTCCAGTGAATGTATCTGCTAATATGATTGTATTGAGAGTCCAGTGAATGTATCTGCTAATATGATTGTATTGAGAGTCCAGTGAATGTATCTGCTAATATGATTGTATTGAGAGTCCAGTGGATGTATCTGCTGCTATGATTGTATTGAGAGTCCAGTGTGTATCTGCTAATATGATTGTATTGAGAGTCCAGTGGATGTATCTGCTGCTATGATTGTATTGAGAGTCCAGTGAATGTATCTGCTGCTATGATTGTATTGAGAGTCCAGTGAATGTATCTGCTAATATGATTGTATTGAGAGTCCAGTGAATGTATCTGCTAATATGATTGTATTGAGAGTCCAGTGAATGTATCTGCTAATATGATTGTATTGAGAGTCCAGTGAATGTATCTGCTAATATGATTGTATTGAGAGTCCAGTGAATGTATCTGCTAATATGATTGTATTGAGAGTCCAGTGAATGTATCTGCTAATATGATTGTATTGAGAGTCCAGTGAATGTATCTGCTAATATGATTGTATTGAGAGTCCAGTGAATGTATCTGCTAATATGATTGTATTGAGAGTCCAGTGAATGTATCTGCTAATATGATTGTATTGAGAGTCCAGTGAATGTATCTGCTAATATGATTGTATTGAGAGTCCAGTGAATGTATCTGCTAATATGATTGTATTGAGAGTCCAGTGGATGTATCTGCTAATATGATTGTATTGAGAGTCCAGTGGATGTATCTGCTAATATGATTGTATTGAGAGTCCAGTGAATGTATCTGCTAATATGATTGTATTGAGAGTCCAGTGAATGTATCTGCTAATATGATTGTATTGAGAGTCCAGTGAATGTATCTGCTAATATGATTGTATTGAGAGTCCAGTGAATGTATCTGCTAATATGATTGTATTGAGAGTCCAGTGAATGTATCTGCTAATATGATTGTATTGAGAGTCCAGTGAATGTATCTGCTAATATGATTGTATTGAGAGTCCAGTGAATGTATCTGCTAATATGATTGTATTGAGAGTCCAGTGAATGTATCTGCTGCTGTGATTGTATTGAGAGTCCAGTGAATGTATCTGCTGCTATGATTGTATTGAGAGTCCAGTGAATGTATCTGCTAATATGATTGTATTGAGAGTCCAGTGAATGTATCTGCTAATATGATTGTATTGAGAGTCCAGTGAATGTATCTGCTAATATGATTGTATTGAGAGTCCAGTGGATGTATGTATCTGCTGCTAATATGATTGTATTGAGAGTCCAGTGAATGTATCTGCTAATATGATTGTATTGAGAGTCCAGTGAATGTATCTGCTGCTATGATTGTATTGAGAGTCCAGTGAATGTATCTGCTAATATGATTGTATTGAGAGTCCAGTGAATGTATCTGCTAATATGATTGTATTGAGAGTCCAGTGAATGTATCTGCTAATATGATTGTATTGAGAGTCCAGTGAATGTATCTGCTAATATGATTGTATTGAGAGTCCAGTGAATGTATCTGCTAATATGATTGTATTGAGAGTCCAGTGAATGTATCTGAGAGTCCAGTGAATGTATCTGCTAATATGATTGTATTGAGAGTCCAGTGAATGTATCTGCTAATATGATTGTATTGAGAGTCCAGTGAATGTATCTGCTAATATGATTGTATTGAGAGTCCAGTGGATGTATCTGCTAATATGATTGTATTGAGAGTCCAGTGAATGTATCTGCTAATATGATTGTATTGAGAGTCCAGTGAATGTATCTGCTAATATGATTGTATTGAGAGTCCAGTGAATGTATCTGAATTGTATTGAGAGTCCAGTGAATGTATCTGCTAATATGATTGTATTGAGAGTCCAGTGAATGTATCTGCTGCTGTGATTGTATTGAGAGTCCAGTGAATGTATCTGCTAATATGATTGTATTGAGAGTCCAGTGGATGTATCTGCTGCTGTGATTGTATTGAGAGTCCAGTGGATGTATCTGCTAATATGATTGTATTGAGAGTCCAGTGGATGTATCTGCTAATATGATTGTATTGAGAGTCCAGTGGATGTATCTGCTACTATCCAGCCCCACCACTGATTGTATTACTAAAATCCATTTCTGGTCACCTGTGTTTCCAGTAAACATTAAACTACCAGCATCAATATGACCTTTGTTAGCACCTTAAATCCTTTGAAAATCTCTATCAGTTTGTGAAAGTCATATCTGATGACACCTTTCTGTGTATTGAATGTTTTAATGGTCTTTGATGATTATATTCACCACACTGATTAATATTTACTATGTCAGTGGAATGAGTTCAGTGAATGTATACTTAGCTGCCAATTATCAAATGTTATAAAGCTATTTTGATAAGAAGCCAAGCAGTATAAAGTTGGAAGGAAACCTTGTATTGACAAAGGGGGTTTGCTATGTGTCTAGTGCTAAAAGACACTGAGAGTACTTGTGTGGTTTGGTGAGGTAAAAAAAATAGTCCATCCCATCCCTCCAGTGGGGATGCTGGCAGAGCCTAGTGAAAGCATTTCATTTTAAAAGTAAACCAAGGATTGAGCACAGTGTCATACAAGTGAAGAATGCATTCTTTATTAAAAAGATGGGCTTGGTGAATTCTGAAATATTCACAGCACATTAGAGGCATGGTGAAGCCATCATGGAAGAATGACTTGTCTTCTATGAGTATTTGTCCTCAGGGGCAAGCGAAAATAATGCTGTGTATATCAGAGACAAGGGCCACACTCAAGTTAAGAAGTCATTGCTTCCTACCATGCCAGTAGTCTTGTATTATACTTATCATAGTGTGTGTTTCATTACTATCCCCTGTAGTCTGAATCACAATATTGAGCCCTAGGGTATAACACAATAATCGCTGAAATGTTGATGCATAAAACACATTGCTAATAAAAAACATGCTCCCTATCTTGGCTGGTTTTAATTTTGGCAATCTCTTTGAGCTACCAGCTCCCTGTGTGCTGACCCAGCTCGTCAGTAACAGGATGGACCTGAACCAGCTCCCTCACAGAACCCCGGTGAATACTCCCCCAACCCCTCTTTATATCATTCTTTAACAGCTCCAAAATAACATGGCAGGTGTTTTACAGCATGTAGTGTTGTGTAATATTTGTCTGTCTGCTTCATGAATCGCAGTGAAATAATCTATTTTCCAGTATTGAATAAATCCAGCACTGACTAGACTGCAGATTGGAAAAACGGCAGCTCTTGTTCTCGCTCTTCTTCCTATTAAAGAGATATGAGAAGTACCAATAAATAGTGAAAGCCAAGCAGTTTAGAATTGACAGAGCAAACCCTTGTGGGAATTATTTCCTTGCGTGCAATTGTTGAGTATGTATCATCTTTGATAATAGATAATTACTTGAATGGTAATTAGTAAATGTCTTGGTTAACACAGTATTTTTGTTAAGATAATTAGGTTAAGTAATATACAACTTGTTTTTAATTATGTTTGTCAGAGCCCACAAATGAAAAAAATGATCTTTCCCTTTCCCTTTGGTGGTATTGTAGCAACCCCAGCAATGCTTTAAGTTGTGCATTTAATTACATTGTGGTACTATGGTGTGTAAGGGCTCCCGTAGCAGTGGCACCAAGGTTATATATACTGGCCATGCTGGGCATTCCAGAGAATTGAATGTGTACTTCGCTAGACACCGTATCTATGCGAGCAGCTAGCTAAAATACATTAAGGCTGAAGGTTAATAATAAATATTGTCCTCCTGAGTGGACACTCGGATCATCTTCTACACAAGGGTGCCTGTGCTGCTACGCAACCCCAGCCTCAGTCCCAGTACATTGTAACCACTGGTGAGTCTGCACTGTTTGATTTGAACTATTCAAAAGAGCCAGAAAGATGGCCAAGGAATAAAACCCATAAAGGGGATAGATCTGTCGTGCAGTGTGTTATTGGACAGATGTACCTTAGCCCACGCTGCTTTGGTAACGCTACAGAATTGGTAGCGGAGTTGGAGAATTTAGTTTCAAGATCTGCAAACCCAAATAAAAAATAAAATAAAAAAGTCTGTTTGCTTTCCACCTAAGGCAAGTTGTTTCGAGTAAATTGCACAGCAGGAAGGTAGCGATGGAAGTGAAACCTAGACAAACCACAATAGACCAAGAGCTGCCAGAATTGCTTTATTACAAATCTGAGCAAGACATGCAACAGCAACGTGTTGCAATTGGAAAGGGTTTAATGGCTGCCACGCTAGATCTCAGCCTTGGAGCTCAAGCTGAATCGCTGTCCCAGCCTATGCGTGCAGATTTGCATATCAAAGCAGAGTTGCCGTTGCCTTTTAAATGGCAGTAAATGGTTCTCGCAGTGGATAAGGAGGCTGGAAGTGAGCTGTGGTACTTTAGGAGTGAATTCTGATGGGCTAGCAAGACTCTTACCATCTCGTTTAAGTGAACCTGCATTTTGTTATTGGGGCAGTTTGCCTACAAGTGTTAAAACAAATTATGAGGAATCAAAGAAGAGGTTACAGACTGTGTTTTAATCAAGATCAGTACTTGCAGATGTTTCGTGTGTGCTTATCTACTAGGCAGAGGAAACAGGGGGAATCACCAGAAGTTTATGCAGCGGATATTGCTAGGCTAGTTCTCCAAGCTTTCCCTGCTTATAATGATGTAGCTCAGTAGGATGAAATATTTAGGTGTTTTATTGCAGGACTTGATTCTACCTTGCACTTTAAAGTTCAAGAGTTTGGAGCTGAAAGTACTGAGCAAGCACTGCGTTGTAAACCACTATGAGAGAGCACAGCAAATGGCAACTCTGACATCAGCCTTGGTGAATGTTACTCCAGCTGTTTCATTTAAACCTCCCACAACCACCACTGTGACCTCACCCGCTACTGTTTGTGTGCAGGGCGTACATGATGCTTCAGATACTTCTAAAGTGTTGAAAGAAATTCAGATGACGCTGCTCCAAACAGAAGTGGGAAGGACTGGCTGTCAGACCCAGACAAGCTCAGCTGTTAGCCGCCATGTTAATTAAACTGTAGATAACATTAAAGAGAGAGGAGATGCTTACCGTAAGCGACATGATAGTGGCTCTTCTCACCACTGATCCAGCAGTTCTGAGCACACTGGTTACAACCAGGACATGTCATTTCTTGTGGAATGATGAACAGTCTTTTCAATATGGCTCCTGGTCCAGGACAGAGACCAAGCCCAAATGACACACACTCTCACTCCAGCTTACGAAGCTTACTCACCCTACCAAGAAGAAAGAGGCCGTACTGCATACAGGAGTCCAAGCAGGAGGACTGCTCGACAGTGGCATGATTCTCGCTCTCCCAACCATGATATGGATCGTAGAAGCCCTAGTCCATACCCGAGGCAACCAACGATCCAACAGTGAAGACAGGGAGACATCTTCTGGGAGGCGTGATAGATCCTTGTCACAAAGACGGCTGTAGTGGGTGATGTCAGACCAGAACCAGGAGCTAACACAGAATAAACAGAGAGGTGGCGCTTGGTGAAGCTGAGCGATTGTTTTTGCTCAGCATTTAATAATTAAACACACAGAAAATAAAAAGTTGTAAAGACAAACAAAACACAGGACACGGCAGTGGCAGCCAAAACAAAGAGATAAACAAAAACGAACTACACAGACAAACACGGTGAGCTGCTATTATTTACTTTGATTATTATAACCTCCGTCTCCAATCCCGTTCTCCACTCACCGAACACACAACCCCTGTTGTACCACTGGCAGCGGAAATGCTGCCAATGGCAAGGCTGTCAGCAGATGTGCTGACAGTTCCCAGACTGACTCCTTCAGCCAGGGCAATTCCAGCAGCAGAAAGATTGCTGAGGAAGGTGGTCTCCTGACCTTTCCCCCCTTCTCAGCCGGCAGCTCCCTCCTATTGGACTCCAGCCACAAGAACTCCTGCAGCAAAATTGCTGCGGGGGCAGGTGGTCTCCTGACCTCTCCCCCCATAGCCGGCAGCTCCCTCTGGTGGGGCTCTGTCCACACTGACCCCTGCGGCCGAGCAGAGCTGATGGCGACCCCTGGCAAAACAGTTCCGGCGACCCCAGGCAAAAGCAGCAGCGGAGCCTCGGGAGGCGAATTCTGGAGGGGAGCCCCTGGCCATAGAGGCAGCAGCGGGTGCTGCTCTTCTCCCTCGTACCGTGCAACCGGTGGCTCCACAGGCAATGCAGAATGGCAGGCAACCCCAGGTGATGCGGAGCGGCAGGCAACCCCAGGCGGTGCGGAGCGGCAGCCAACCCCAGGCCATGCGGAGCGGTTGGCAACCCCAGGCCATGCGGAGCGGCTGGCAACCCCAGGCCATGTGGAGCGGCTGGCAACCCCAGGCGATGTGGAGCGGCAGGCAACCCCTGGCGATGCGGAGCGGCAGGCAACCCCAGGCGATGCGAAGCGGCAGGCAACCCCTGGCGATGCGGAGCGGCAGGCAACCCCAGGCGATGCGAAGCGGCAGGCAACCACAGGCCATGCGGAGCGGCTGGCAACCACAGGCCATGCGGAGCGGCTGGCAACCCCAGGCGATGCCAAGCAGGTATCCTTGGGCGAAGATGTGCGGGGAGTCAGGACAAGCTGGGGTGAAGGTTTTGGCCCTCTTCTCGGCCACTGCGGCCGGGCAGTTCTTCCCAGTACTTCCCTCAGCAGCCTATGCATGGGCTGCTGAGGACCGCCAGCATCTAGTCCTGGTCCTTCTGCTGAAGGGAGAGGCAGCTCCTGCTCCTCTACCCCTGATGGTGATGGAGGCAGAAGAGCTCCAGCTCCTCTCCTCGTGATGGTGGGGGAAGTGATACCAGCAGGCATTCATTCTCTGCTGGTGGAAAGGGACCCAGCAGGCATTCACCCGCTGCTGGTGGACGGGGGACCCAGCAGACATTCACCCTCTGCTGGTGGAGGTGGCGGAGGCAGTGGCAGCTCCTGCTGCTCTGCTCCTGGCGGTGGAGGTGGCAGAGACAGAGGCAGCTCCTGGTGGTGGAGGTGGCAGAGGCAGAGGCAGCTCCTGCTGCTCTGCTCCTGGGAGCAGCATGTAATCTCCTGGCAACAGAGGTGGGAGCAGCATGTAGTCTCCTGGCGACGGAGGTGGGAGCAGCATGTAGTCTCCTGGCTACGAAGGCTCTCCCTCACTTGCAGGAGACTGGTGCGGCTCTTCCTCACTTGCAGGGGACTGGTGCGGCTGTCCCTCACTTGCAGGGGACAACAGCGTTGGCTCCTCTCCCTCTGGTGCTGGATGGACACTGGGTGGTGTTGCTGTTCCCAAGTTTCCCAACGCTCCCCATCTCAGGCCTACAGCAGGTTAATCACCTTCGGGAGGTCTCTTTCCCGGCCACCATCAGGGTCCATCAGCCAGTCCCAGATCTCCCTCGACGGTGGCCCTCGAGTAAGCAGGGCTTTTCCCACCGACGCTGGAGACAGAAACAGCAGGCACTTGGGCAGTGGACACTCCGACTCCCCCTTTGCAGACTGTGGATGCACTGACTCCTCCCTCTTAGGCTGTGGACATTTGGCCTCCTTCCACGCAGGCTGTGGAGGTGGAAACAGCAGGAATTCTTCCTCTGCTGGTGGAGGTGGAAACAGTCTCTCGGGCTTTGGATTCCCGCGGTCCCCCCGTCTGGGTGCTGGGTCACGGTCCCCCCGTCTGGGCGCTGGACGCTCACAGTCCCCCCGTCTGGGCGCTGGATGCATGGGCTCCTCCCACTTAGACAGTACTACCGCCTCTGCATATTGCATGGGGCAGTTAGCCAACGTCTGCCCATATGCCCCACAGCCAGGGCACAACTCCGCCGCGAGGTTCTTTAAAAAAACCTTCCAACTGTCATCCCCGACCTCCTGCTGTTGCTGCGGTTGCTGCTGCAGCTTTTTCCTGCCAATCCTTCTCCTCACCTTCCTCTCCTGGGCCGCTTCCTCCTCCTCCTCTTGGAAGGGGCAGACAGCCACCACGTGTCCGTTCACCCCGCAGGCAAGGCACCAGCCTTGGTCCTCCAGACCACTGAGGAGCTCCTCCAGCTCAGTGCAGCTGTCTCTCCAGCCTTCCATTTTTGTTTTGTTTTTTTGTTTTTTGGGGTTTTTTTTAAACACACTGCGGTTCCCGCTCTGGTCTGTGTCTAGGAGGTGCTGGTAATCTCACTCCTGACACCACGTGTCACAAAGACGGCTGTAGTGGGTGACATCAGACCAGAACCAGGAACCAACACAGAATAAACAGAGGTGGAGTTTGGTGAAGCTGAGCGATTGTTTTTGCTCAGCATTTAATAATTGAACACAGAAAATAAAAGGTTGTAAAGACAAACAAAACACAGGACACGGCAGTGGCAGCCAAAACAAAGAGACAAACAAAAACTACGCAGACAAACACAGTGAGCTGCTATTATTTACTTTGATTATTATAATCTCCGTCTCCAATCCCGTTCTCCACTCACCGAACATACAACACTTGCACATGAAGTGCTGTGCAATCCTCGTGCCTAAATATAAATATACATTTTAAACCACTCATGTTACACAGACCCATTTATATCCTGTGTATCAATGACTACACACCAACACACTACACGTAACATACAACACCGAAATACACACAGGGGCGGGGCAACATTGCTGTTTTTATGCTGTACCGAGACTCGATTGCTAATCAATCATTCAATTGGAGTCTCGGTATAACTGCACGCGAATTAATAAAGTGCAATTCCCTGTGCTCGCATATTATTACATTTTACCTGCACATGAGGTGCTGTGCAATCCTCGTGCCTAAATACAAATATACACTTTAAACCCACTCGTGTTACACAGACCCGTTTATATCCTGTGTATTGCTGTCACCCCCACAGGGAAACTACTGAAGGCTGAGGAGACAGGCCCCTCCTTGGCCCTGGGACCTGCTGTGGCCCCAGGTGTTGCTACAGATGCTTGTATAAACCCAATTAAATCTGCTACTTCTACCATACCCGAAGAGCTGGGACCAATTGAATATTTACCCACACCACATGTGTGGGTGTGTATAGAGGCAAGATAAGCAAACGCCTTACTTGACACTGGATCACACATCTCTCTCATTAATGAACTGTTTAGACAAGACATACCTGCACTCCGTAACAGAATGTTGCAAAAGACTTACATACTTGCCCAGTCAGTTACTGGAGATCAGCTTGATGTCCTTGGATTAATCAGTATGTCTATCCACCTATGAAGTGCGTCTGTTACTCATGATTCCTTGGATGGGATTTCATTCTACAAATTCAGAATCAGACTGTACCCCTCCAGCAGAATATCCAGCTTATACCTGCTTGCTGCAACATCACTGTGAATACATGCATTGTAATACCTGCATTAACTGAGCTTGTGTGCACTGCCCAGGTTCAGACAACAGATCCTTATGGCCTAACTCCTAACATCCTTGAACCATCTGCAAAGCTACCTGAAGGTGTGCTGATTGCTAGAACAATATCTTATGTGGATCAAGGCCTAACTGTAGTGTGTGTTCTTAACCCCACACAGGACAATGAGCAATTACAACCCCACACACCTTTGGGTCAGTTTTATCTCTTGAATGACACTGAGTATACTGTACCAGAAAGGGCTATAGATAACATTGATCTCCCGAGTGAACCAGAAGTACAGCTACCTGTTGGACCTGATGTATTAGCTTTACTTCCCGACCAGCTGCTGCAAGAAGTACTTACTTCACGAATTTAAAGACATATTCAGTGTTCGGAAAGGAGATTGTTGGAGATCTGATGCAATGAAGCATACCATCCGTTCCAAAGTGTACCTCCCATGCATCAGAGGGCTTATAGAGTAGCACCAGCCATGCACATAAAAATAAGAACTCAAGTAGAACTGCTTCTAGCTGATGATGTGATTGAGCCGAGCAGCAGCCCATGGGCATCTCCTGTGGTCATGGTTAGAAAGGAAGGTATTTTCCATTTTTACGTAGACTACAGGAAACTCAAGGCTGTTACTATAAGGGATTCTCACCCATTACCCAGGATCGACGACTGCTTGGATGGTCTTGCTGGAGCTAGTTTGTTTAGTACAATGGATTTATCTTGTGGCTATTGGCAAGTCCAGATGGAAGATTTCGACAAGGAGAAGACCGCATTCACTACTGGGGAAGGGGTTTACCAATTCAAAGTGACCCCTAATAGCCTACCTAAGGGGGATCCTGTTTCAAATCAGTACTGACCACGAACCGCTCGTTGACTTTTCCAAGATACCTATCGAGAAAGACACCACAGGCAGATGTGTTAATGGGACTAAGAGCTGGACTTGTTTGAGTGGAGGATACAGCACCGAAAAGGAGAGAGCCATGGCAACGCAGCCTCGATGTCTAGAAGACTGCCAGAGACAGCTTCCACTGTTCATGACGTCTCCCCCACAACTGCATGCATCTCCAAAACTGAAGGCATCCCCAAACCCACCTCCAGGGGACAAAAGACAGTGGAAGTTAGCTCCATTGAACTTTCAATGCTAGTGGACTTTTAGTGCGAGTGGAATTTGGAGGAACACCAATGGGATGACCACAATATCGGCCTGATTTTGCGATGGAAACGCAAAAAGTATCGCCTAACCCTAACCCTAACCCTAACCCCACCCCCCTTACAAGATGATGCACTGTAAAGCTAGTGCTTTAAAATGACTATGGGAAATATATTCAGTCCTAGTAGTTCACAATCGCATATTGTACCTCCAAAGACAAGGGAAGGCTGGTAAGGGCACATACTGCAAGCAGTTATTCCCAGAAACCTGAGAGCAAAGATGCTCCAGTACCTTAAGCAGAGCTCATGATGTGTGCTACTGGCCAGGGGTGATAAGGAACATTGTACAATGCTGCTGAACATGCTTACCCTGTCAAGCTAGGGCCAAGCCTAACACACACATGAGGGCTGCCATGCAGAGTATCAGAACCACCAAGCCTTTCAGATGATTGCAGCTGATCTTACCAAGTTACCTCTCTCTACAAAAGGCAATAGATATGTGCTTGTCGTACAAGACTATTTCACAAAGTTTGTTAATTGTTATGCTTTGCCAAATCAAAAAGCTGTCAGTTACTCATTACCTGTTTGAAAAATACATGTATGAACATGGTCTACCAGAAACCATCCACACACACCAGGGCTGCCAGTTTGAGTCCGATGTCTTTCAACAACTGTGCCAGCTAATGCACATCACAAAGTCCAGGACCTCCGCATATCATCCACAGGGAGATGCTATGGTTGAAAGATTTAACAGAATCCCGAAGGACCAATTGGCTAAGAAGGTGATTGAGAGTGGAATGGAAAAAGCTCTGTACAGCTAGCCTACTATACGAGAACCCACAGTAACAATGCCTATACCCCGTTCTTGTGCCATGGTAGAGAGGCTTGTCTGCCAATGCATGACATCATGGATGATCCTCGAGGCCCACCCCTAATAACCCAGCACACAAAGTGATGCCCCACCCTGAATCATATGTTTTATCAGTGACTTAAGACCCGAGTTTCATGTTGCGTTTTGATAGATGAAATTAGTCCAGAGATGATAGACAACTAAACAAAAATGAATCGTGAGCGTTCAAGACCTCAAAGGTCTCTTCTTCAGGTGATTTTTTTTTTATTATTATTATTCTTAATGTTACCTCGTCATATAGCAAAGTCCCAGTTCCTAATCATTCATGCATTAAGTAAGTAAATATAACTCACTGACTTTTAAAATAGTACAAAGCCCAATACAAATGTATTCATTGTTCCACATGAAACTAGTACTGTTTTCAAGTTCAAGGTAAAAAAAAAACATGCATTGGTTTGTGTTAAGAGCTTAAAAGCAGAACCACCAGAAATGTGTTATGAAAACAAGACAATTATTTCTTGCAATCCATGTACTGCAGAACTGCAGAACTGTGAAACCATACACTGCAGAATTGAAACCATGCACTGCGGAACTGTGAGACTGTGAAACCATGCACTGCGGAATTGTGAAACTGTGAAACCATGCACTGTGGAACTGTGAAACTGTGAAACCATGCACTGTGGAACTGTGAAACCATGCACTGCAGAACTGTGAGACTGTGAAACCATGCACTGCAGAACTGTGAGACTGTGAAACCATGCACTGCAGAACTGTGAGACTGTGAAACCATGCACTGCAGAACTGTGAGACTGTGAAACCATGCACTGCAGAACTGTGAGACTGTGAAACCATGCACTACAGAACTGTGAGACTGTGAAACTGCACTGCAGAACTGTGAGACTGGGAAACCATGCACTGCAGAACTGTGAGACTGGGAAACCATGCACTGCGGAACTGTGAGACTGGGAAACCATGCACTGTGGAACTGTGAGACTGGGAAACCATGCACTGCAGAACTGTGAGACTGGGAAACCATGCACTGCGGAACTGTGAGACTGGGAAACCGTGCACTGTGGAACTGTGAGACTGGGAAACCGTGCACTGCGGAACTGTGAGACTGGGAAACCATGCACTGCGGAACTGTGAGACTGGGAAACCATGCACTGCGGAACTGTGAGACTGGGAAACCATGCACTGCGGAACTGTGAAACCATGCACTGCAGAACTGTGAGACTGTGAAACCATGCACTGCAGAACTGTGAGACTGTGAAACCATGCACTGCAGAACTGTGAGACTGTGAAACCATGTACTGCGGAACTGTGAGACTGTGAAACCATGCACTGTGGAACTGTGAGACTGGGAAACCATGTACTGCGGAACTGTGAGACTGTGAAACCATGCACTGTGGAACTGTGAGACTGGGAAACCATGCACTGCAGAACTGTGAGACTGGGAAACCATGCACTGTGGAACTGTGAGACTGGGAAACCATGCACTGCGGAACTGTGAGACTGTGAAACCATGCACTGCGGAACTGTGAAACCATGCACTGCAGAACTGTGAGACTGTGAAACCATGCACTGCAGAACTGTGAGACTGTGAAACCATGCACTGTGGAACTGTGAGACTGGGAAACCATGCACTGCAGAACTGTGAGACTGTGAAACCATGCACTGTGGAACTGTGAGACTGGGAAACCATGCACTGCGGAACTGTGAGACTGTGAAACCATGCACTGCGGAACTGAACTGTGAAACCATGCACTGCAGAACTGTGAGACTGTGAAACCATGCACTGCGGAACTGTGAAACCATGCACTGCAGAACTATGAGACTGGGAAACCATGCACTGCGGAACTGTGAGACTGTGAAACCATGCACTGCGGAACTGTGAAACCATGCACTGCAGAACTGTGAGACTGTGAAACCATGCACTGCGGAACTGTGAAACCATGCACTGCAGAACTATGAGACTGTGAAACCATGTACTGTAGAACTGTGAGACTGTGAAACCATTCACTGCAGAACTGTGAGACTGGGAAACCATGCACTGCAGAACTGTGAGACTGGGATACCATGTACTGTGGTACTGTGAAACTGTGAAACCATGACATCAAAAGCCTATAAGTACAGCTATGGCAAAAAGTTTTGCATCACTGTATACAATTAAATAATTTTGCTTCATAAAGTCAAATGAAATCTGCTGAATAATGTTACATTAACATATTCAATTACATGCTGCTTTGTAGTTTTCCATATACAGTACTTAACTGAAAAATGTGACATTTCGAAATCTAACATGAAATACTGTGCTACTATTATGGCTTCCGGTAGACCATTGCGACGTCATTTTGTAGTTCCTTTGATTATGTGATGTTAAATAAAAGATATAAATTATGTTCATATAGTTTTTTTTTTTTTTTTTTTTTTTAAGTTATGTCTCATGTCTCAGTAAAATTCTAGGTAATGCAAAATGTTTGACCTTAGCTGTACCTCCACTGTTTATGTTCAAACCCACTTTCCCTTGACAAAGGTATGTTAAACATTTTGAAACAGTGGGAAGTTGGCTCATTTCAGCAAAAAAATAATAATAAATATTCTCAGAGCAGCTTTTAAAATGTACCAAATAACAAAACAAACCCTGATAAAGCTATGTGAAGTTTCTTTGGTATTTAATAATTTAATAGTCATAGTTGGTACTTTTTAAAAAACCCTATAAAAAAGCAACAGTTTTATACTAGAATTAGTTTAAAACCATGAACAGTATCAAAGTTATGGCAAAAAAGCATCAGTGTAACCTTGGGTTACTGTACCTTCAAATGTATCAAACTACTGAACACATTTCTTTTTAATTTGTAAGGCAGTTCCATTGAAAGGAGTAATAGGAGAGGATTTTTCAAGGATACAAAAAAAAATATTCAATTCCTGCAAAACTAAAATTTTAAATTATTAAAAACATCTGCTTATATTGAGATCATGCAGTGTTCTGGCTTGTCTACTCAGTGATTCTCCTAAATATTGGCACCATGATACAAAAACAAACTTGTGTGGTTTTCCTTTCTGCATAAAAGATGAATTCATCAAACTGTAATGTTAATGCATAAAGGTACACTGTACAGATTGCTATATATTCAACAAGGATTTTTTTCTACCATGTAACTTCAACGCATGGGTGGTGCATCATTATGGACACTATGGAGCTTACAGAAACTGAATGCAATGCATGTGTGTAATACATGTACAACACAGCACATCACCTGCAATACAGTACAGAAACTGGAAGCAATGTGTGTGTATAATATATGTACAACACAGCACATCACCTGCAATGCAGTACACAAACTGAATGCAATATATGTGTATGTCAGGATGTGAGTGTTGTGGGAGTGATGAATGTCCAGTCACCCCCTAACCCAGCAATGGTATGGGGGTAAAACAGCAGGTTGTCAGTCCCAGACGAAAGGGTTCAATAAATGATAACAACAATGTCCAGTTCACAAGTGCGCAGATGTCCTCTGGATGATAGTGTTGTGCAGGGTAGTGATGCTCTGGGTGATAGTGCTGTGCAGGGTAGTGGTGCTCTGGGTGATGGTGCTGTGTAGGGTAATGGTGCTCCAGGTGATAGTGCTGTGTAAAGTAGTGGTGCTCCGGGTGATAGTGCTGAGCAAGGTAGTGGTGCTGTTGGTGATAGTGCTGTGTAGGGTAGTGGTGCTACGGGTGATGGTGCTGTGCAGGGTAGAGGTGTTCCGGGTAGTGGTGCTCCAGGTGATGGTGCTGTGCAGGGTAGTGGTGCTCCGGGTGATAGTGCTGAGCAGGGTAGTGGTGCTCTGGCTGATAGTGCTGTGCAGGGTAGTGGTGCTCCAGGTGATAGTGCTGTGCAGGGTAGTGGTGCTCTGGGTGATAGTGTTGTGCAGGGTAGTGGTGCTCTGGGTGATAGTGCTGTGCAGGGTAGTGGTGCTCCGGGTGATAGTGCTGTGTAGGGTAGTGGTGCTCTGGGTGATAGTGCTGTGCAGGGTAGTGGTGCTCTGGGTGATAGTGCTGTTTAGGGTAGTGGTGCTCCGGGTGATAGTGCTGTGTAGGGTAGTGGTGCTCTGGGTGATAGTGCTGTGGGGTAGTGGTGCTCTGGGTGATAGTGCTGTGCAGGGTAGTGGTGCTCCGGGTGATAGTGCTGTGCAGGGTAGTGGTGCTCCGGGTGATAGTGCTGTGCAGGGTAGTGGTGCTCCGGGTGATAGTGCTGTGCAGGGTAGTGGTGCTCCGGGTGATGGTGCTGTGTAGGGTAGTGGTGCTCCAGGTGATGGTGCTGTGTAGGGTAGTGGTGCTCTGGGTGATGGTGCTGTGTAGGGTAGTGGTGCTCTGGGTGATAGTGCTGTGCAGGGTAGTGGTGCTCCGGGTGATGGTGCTGTGTAGGGTAGTGGTGCTCCGGGTGATAGTGCTGTGTAGGGTAGTGGTGCTCCGGGTGATAGTGCTGTGCAGGGTAGTGGTGCTCCGGGTGATAGTTCTGTGCAGGGTAGTGGTGCTCCAGGTGATGGTGCTGTGCAGGGTAGTGGTGCTCCAGGTGATGGTGCTGTGTAGGGTAGTGGTGCTCTTGGTGATAGTGCTGTGCAGGGGTAGTGGTGCTCTTGGTGATAGTGCTGTGTAGGGGTAGTGGTGCTCCGGGTGATAGTGCTGTGCAGGGTAGTGGTGCTCTGGGTGATAGTGCTGTGCAGGGTAGTGGTGCTCCGGGTGATAGTGCTGTGTAGGGTAGTGGTGCTCTGGGTGATAGTGCTGTGCAGGGGTAGTGGTGCTCTGGGTGATAGTGCTGTTTAAGGTAGTGGTGCTCTGGGTGATAGTGCTGTGCAGGGTAGTGGTGCTCCGGGTGATAGTGCTGTGTAGGGTAGTGGTGCTCTGGGTGATAGTGCTGTGCAGGGTAGTGGTGCTCCGGGTGATAGTGCTGTGCAGGGTAGTGGTGCTCCGGGTGATAGTGCTGTGCAGGGTAGTGGTGCTCCGGGTGATAATGCTGTTTAGGGTAGTGGTGCTCAGGGTGATGGTGCTGTGTAGGGTAGTGGTGCTCCAGGTGATGGTGCTGTGTAGGGTAGTGGTGCTCTGGGTGATGGTGCTGTGTAGGTAGTGGTGCTCTGGGTGATAGTGCTGTGCAGGGTAGTGGTGCTCCGGGTGATGGTGCTGTGTAGGGTAGTGGTGCTCCGGTTGATAGTGCTGTGTAGGGTAGTGGTGCTCCGGGTGATAGTGCTGTGCAGGGTAGTGGTGCTCCGGGTGATAGTTCTGTGTAGGGTAGTGGTGCTCCAGGTGATGGTGCTGTGCAGGGTAGTGGTGCTCCAGGTGATGGTGCTGTGTAGGGTAGTGGTGCTCTGGGTGATAGTGCTGTGCAGGGTAGTGGTGCTCTGGGTGATAGTGCTGTGCAGGGTAGTGGTGCTCCGGGTGATAGTGCTGTGTAGGGTAGTGGTGCTCTGGGTGATAGTGCTGTGCAGGGTAGTGGTGCTCCGGGTGATAGTGCTGTGTAGGGTAGTGGTGCTCTGGGTGATAGTGCTGTGCAGGGTAGTGGTGCTCCGGGTACTGGTGCTCTGGGTGGTGAGTGCTGTTGAGCATAGTGATGCTCTGGATTGTATACTAGCTCCATAGCAGAAGCTCAAATAAACTAAAATATATTAACTACTAGGTTTTAATGCTATGGTGCAAGTCAAGGCTGTCATAAATTGTTATTATTGTTTGGGACAAAACTCATTTTTGGTTATCTGTACAGATGTATTTAAAATGTTCCTTTGAAATCCTTCTAATACAGTAACAGCCATGGGTTAATGGGCTGAGCCAGGCTGTGGTGTGAGGGGGTTATCTGCAGCTCATGTACTCCAGAAACTGCTGTGTGGGAGTAAGAGCATTTAGTAGAGAATGACACAGAAAGGTTGGAAATAGGATTTCCACAGGAAGTCATACGCCTATTAAACCACATACAGGGACAGGCTATAAACATATTGCAAAATTCCAGATTTCCAATTGGACTATATGAAATGAATGTTTAAAAAATATTACCATCACTTACTGTTAAATAATAATGGTAACTTTAAACATAAAATGAACACGGGAATGAAGAATTGGTGTCACCACAAACGATCCTTGTTCGTTAATTGAACATAAATTATAACATTAAAAGTGAATTATTCAAAATGAAATCTGATGTAACAAATTGCACTTATTTAAAAATGCTAGGCATTAAGGATTAATGATAGGAACAACTGAATCATGAGCAAGTACATATGCCCGGCATAATTTGAAACCTCAAACTCCAATGAGGATGCAGCAGTCTCCCTAGACTGGTGAGTATGTACTGACCTCTAGTGGTGGAATTGTATAAATTTTGTATTCTAAGCAGTCAAACATCACTGCATAAGGAACTGGTTATACCTGTGGTTAGTTCTGCCTCTGTTACAAAATGTGTTCTTTGAAAACAAGAATACGGCAGTGATTCTCCTAATGATTAGAGGGTAGCTTTAAAAAGCAGGAGAAGCTTGATGAGTCAGACTTGCAGGAATCACGACACATGCAATTCGTTAGGGTTGGGGAACAAACGGCAAGACTTCAAGGAATATAATCTATACATTTAAAAATGTGAAAGCTGTCTAAGTGATCTATTGCAAATAATCTATACATTTAAAAATGTGAACGCTGTCTTAAGTGATCTATTGCAAATAATCTATACATTTAAAAATGTGAATGCTGTCTTAAGTGATCTGTTGCAAATAATCTATACATTTAAAAATGTGAACGCTGTCTAAGTGATCTATTGCAAATAATCTATACATTTAAAAATGTGAACGCTGTCTAAGTGATCTATTTACAAATAATATATACATTTTTAAAATGTGAACGCTATTAAGGTGATCTATTTACAAATAATATATACATTTTTAAAATGTGAACGCTATTAAGGTGATCTATTTCAAATAACAATATATACATTTAAAAATGTGAACGCTATCTAAGTGTTCTATTGCAAATAATATATACATATATGTATTTCTGGAAATTCATCTGCCACACTTTTAAATAAGTGTGCTCAAGAGGAACTAACGACAGGATTTAATTTGATTAAGTGCAGTATGAATCATCTGACTGACGTCATTTCAATTGATTATGAATTGGGTTGGAAATCATATCTTTCTTGGCCGATGTGCAGTCATTTTATTTGAATTCATCTAACAATTAAAACCGCCATGGACAAGCCTAGCTGCGGGCTCCTTTTGCATACTTTCTGATCACATAACATGGTGACCTTTCAGCTTGTTTTTTTGGAAATCGGATTTGTTTGGGAGTATGACTTTGTAATCATGTCTGTTGTTTTTCATAAGGTATAAATGTAACTGTAAATGTCCTCTTTTCAAGTTAAGATAAACTCAACAACTTTGTTGCATGACACCACAGGGGTTTTATTTTAGTGTTAAGCTGTTTAAAAAAGCGTTAACACAATGTATTGATTTATTTATTGCATTTATATAGCACCCTTTATACAAAAGCATCAC
Source organism: Polyodon spathula (assembly GCF_017654505.1). Taxonomy (NCBI): domain Eukaryota; kingdom Metazoa; phylum Chordata; class Actinopteri; order Acipenseriformes; family Polyodontidae; genus Polyodon; species Polyodon spathula. The sequence continues at coordinate 75,511,819 of NC_054539.1, forward strand.
AAAGCACTGTACAGTACATAGCAGAAAGAAAGAACAAACCACAATACATTTGTGTAGCATGTCACACACAACCTTCGCAGTCAGACCATTTAAATAATAGTATACACACAACAATACAAAAGCGACAATTTTAAAGTTACACATTAAAAGCACTAAGAAAGCCATTTTATAAAAGTGTGTTTTTAGTTTTGACTTGAAAACTTTAACTGTCCCAGCTTCCCTGACAAACGAAGGCAGAGCATTCCATAATTTAGGAGCGCTACAAGAAAAAGCCCTCCCTCCTCCCGTGTTGCTTTTGTTGACCCTCGGAATAACCAGCCGCCCCGCATTCTGTGATCTCAGAGTGCGGTTTGGAAGATACAGGGTCAGTGACTCCTGCAAATAACGAGGTGCTAATCCATTCAGGGCCTTGTAAGTTAACAGCAATATCTGAAAATCAATTCTGTACTGTACAGTATAGAATTTACTTTTCCTGGTTTTAGTCGGAATTCTAGTGGCGGTATTCTGAACAAGCTGCAAGCAGTTTACCACACATTTTGGGACACCAGAAACAAAGCGCATTAAAATAATCAATTCTAGATGAAACAAAGTAATGTATTAGTCTCTTGGCATCAGATACAAAAATAATTGGCCTAAGTTTGGCTATATTTCTCAAATGGTACAAATATACTTTAGTAACTTCCCTAATATGGGTTGATGAGAGACTATAAGAGTTGAGCTCATGCAGTCCCACATTTCCTGTTAGTTGGTTCTGTGAGCCCACTGAAATAAACTCGGTTTTATCTGAATTCAACATTAGAAGATTGTGTGACATCCAGTGCTTGATGTCTGTAAGGCAAGCAGCTAATGACACCCAGGCAGAAGAAATTCCTGGCTTTAGAACAAATATAGCTGGGTATCATCAGCATAGCAGTGGAAGTTCACTCTGTCACCTAACAGTAGCATATATGAAAAGAGCAAGGGACCTAGAAGGAAGCCCTGTGAACACCACAGGCAACTTCTGATAAAGCTGATGTTTACTTTCCCAATAGAGACGAACTGAAACCTATCAGAAAGATAAGATTTGAACCAGGATACGACAAGACCAGACAGTCCTACTGTATTTTCAAGACGATCCAGTAAGATTCTATTGACATAGTAAGATTCTATGACATATATATATATATATATATATATATATATATATATATATATATATATATATATATATATATATATATATACAGCTCTGGAAAAAATTAAGAGACCACTGCAAAATTATCAGTTTCTCTGGTTTTACTATTTATAGGTATGTGTTTGGGTAAAATGAACATTTTTGTTTTATTCTATAAACTACTGACAACATTTCTCCCAAATTCCAAATAAAAATATTTTCATTTAGAGCATTTATTTGCAGAAAATGACAACTGGTCAAAATAACAAAAAAGATGCAGTGTCGTCAGACCTCGAATAATGCAAAGAAAATAAGTTCATATTCATTTTCAAACAACACAATACTAATGTTTTACCTTAGGAAGATTTCAGAAATCAATATTTGGTGGAATAACCCCGATTTTCCATCACAGCTTTCATGCGTCTTGGCATGTTCTCCACCAGTCTTTCACATTGATGTTGGGTGACTTTATGCCACTCCTGGGGCGAAAAATTCAAGCAGCTCAGCTTTGTTTGATGGCTTGTGACCATCCATCTTCCTCTTGATCACATTCCAGAGGTTTTCAGTGGGGTTCAGGTCTGGAGATTGGGCTGGCCATGACAGGGTCTTGATCTGGTGGTCCTCCATCCACACCTCGATTGACCTGGCTGTGTGGCATGGAGCATTGTCCTGCTGGAAAAAACAATCTTCAGAGTTGGGGAACATTGTCAGAACAGAAGGAAGCAAGTTTTCTTCCAGGACAACCTTGTACTTGGCTTGATTCATACGTCCTTCACAAAGACAAATCTGCCCGATTCCCTAATCCCCTAATCAGTACCTCATTCAGTAGAATGAGGTGTGCCTGTGTTGGAATTCAACAGACACTGGAATGGAATGGCTGCCATACGTGTAGAGATGCTGATTTAAGAAAAATTTGCAGTGGTCTCTTAATTTTTTCCGGAGCTGTGTGTGTGTGTGTGTGTGTGTGTGTGTGTGTGTGTGTGTGTGTATATATATATATATATATATATATATATATATATATATATATATATATATGTATACACAATATAGCTGTTTTGTAATTCGGTTAAAGATAGCTATAGATTCAACATGAACTCTCTCAGTATTCAGAACAAATAGGAGCTTGTTCATCTGTGTTTTCTCTGGCTTGCTTAAAACAGTTTCTGTGACATCTGTGTCTTTCAACAGGAACATCCCAGCCATGCGGCTCTTGCCTTTGCTGTATAGCAGATAGCAATCACATCATGTAAAACCATTTGTTTGTAGACACTGTGCTGGTGGCCACACATGTTTAACTGAGGTTCTGGCCCGGGTCCGGCTGATGACTTTTCCAAACCTCATCATTGGCTGGCAGATGCACAGGCTGCAGTCGGGTCCCAAGAAAAGCACCCTTTCCATATTCCGTTTAGCCTGTGCATGTTTGTACTGCTTCACCTTGATTCCTGTAAGAGTCACCCATCTGAGGCTCAGGTCAAAGGGGAAGGAAATGACAATCCCAGCTGAAGACTGCAATGTTACCTATTAACATTTGAAGCTATGTGAGAAAAAAGATCTTAGGTTTGTTTTGCTTGTTTTTTTTTTTTTCAAAATGAATATCTACTTTCCAGGGCCTATTGTTATTATTATTATTATTATTATTATTATTATTATTATTGGTCATAGTACAGTAGTAGCACAGTAGTAGCATAATAGTACATTAGTAGTACAGTAGTAGTAGTATATTAGTAATAGAGTAAAAGTATATATGTAACATTGTAGTATGGGAATGAGTGTGCACTGCACTTTCGATATCTATCTGTGTTAACAAATGTGTTTCTTTGTTCATTTTAAAAGTACTGGAACCCCTGACATGATTAAAAGAGACACGGTCTTGGCCAGATATGTTTAAAATTAAAAAAAATAAACAATTACTATATATTAACTATCCATTAACAAAGTAGTACATTAGTAGCACAGTAGTTGTACAGTAGTAGCACAGTACTAGCACAGTAGTTGTACTTTAGTAACACAGTAGCAGCACAGTAGTTGTACAGTAGTAGCACAGTAGTAGCACAATAGTTGTACAGCTACTGCTCACGTTGTTCAGTTGTCAATAACTAGCTAAACAAATGTGTTTCATTGTTTACAGTGATAGCATTATTTAATTTTTTTAAACATTTCCACTTTTGCCTATATATGTTGTCATTGGTGGAGTTTCAAATGCTTTCGATTGCTAAATGATATATTATTTTTAAGAATTCAGAATCAAAACCCAGTTATAAAAACTACCCTCTACTACGCTTGCAGCAACTAAAATAAACTTAAAGCGCATTCACTATTATGCATAACCTCAGCGATAGCTACATAGAGTGAAACAGCAGCATGGTGTCCCTCTTTAAACCACAACTCAGCCTGTTTCTCAGCTTGGAAAGTGTCAGTATTGGGGTCGTTAATTGAAATAAACAGCATACTGTTGAGTGTGCTGACATGCATTCGGCTTCTCTGGTCTGTCAAAATAAGGTTCATCATCCTAAACCCACGTTCCCGTTCAGCAGTGGACACCAACTGTGGTGACCAGTTTCTTCAGGTTATCCCCCATTTGTTGTTAACACGATCCAGAGCTATCGCCAAAGGCCAACACTAAACCCGGATCAACATCACAGCATTTTGTTTGCACTATAGAACCAGTGTTTGTGTTTGTGTATGTGTTACCTGTGGGTGAATTGAAACGGGACTGTTATTATTTTGGGACCAACCCGCGGATTACAAATAAGCAATACACGCCACTGTATTGCTTCATTAACATCATTATTATTTACTGTTGTTTGCCATCAGTGCATTGGAAATAAACATTAAATCTCCACAGATTGAGGATGCAGTGAGGCTGTCGGCTGTATAAGAGCTTGAACGGGGAGACCCCTGTCGAGCTCTGCGGCATCTCTCTCACTGCAAAAAGGAGGTAGGGAAGAAGCGATGCCCAATGTTTTTGTTCTTAGTTCACAAATCATCTCAGCATCTGCTTCAGGGTCTGATTGAAACTTTCCACCAAACCATCAGTCTGTGGATGATAAACAGATGTCCTAATGGGACATATTTTTAGTATTTTATCAACTTGCTGTAACGTGTTAGGCAGAAAGATAATTCCATGATCAGGCAGGATTTCCTTGGGGATCCCTACTCTAGCCATAATCTGCAATAATTCTTTGGCTATCGCAGCTGCACTGGTTGACATCAATTTAACTGCTTCCAGGTATCACATTGCATAATCTACCATTACTAATATATGCGTATACTCGGAACCAGAAGGTAGCAAAGGGCAGACTATGTCGATTTCAATGCCTTAAAGGGGGTGGAAATAATTGGCAATGGGACGAAAGGGGCGGGGCGCATTCGACCCGGCGCTACTTGCTGGAAGTCTGGGCATGTGGCTACATATTTCAACACATCATCATAAAGACCTACCCAATAAAATCGAGCCAATATTCATTCTCTTGTCTTGCAAAAGGGATATCATGCTCCAGCCTTATGACCTCAGGACCACGGGGGAAATAATAATTGGTTTACATGCTGTCCTGTGGCCGTGGCAAGGTTTACCCTATACAGTAATTGCCCCTTCATAATGAAGTGTACAAATACTAGCGCTCCAGTGCCTTCAACATCCTTACCTTCAAAAGACCGGACCTGCCCCCAAGCTTGCACTAGTGAGGTTCATTTTTTGGCTCCACACTATGCCTGTCCTTGAGTGCCACATGTCCGGTAGATTGAGAGAGGCGGGAGTAACACATGCCCTAGATAGCCCAGTAACCTCACCCTCTTGATCACACTGCGTTTCGACCTCCTTTGACTGGCGTTTGTTACCATTGGAGCATTCTCCCACCAAACCCCAGCCTTGTCCCTGTGGTGGAGTGTCCCGCCCCTTTGTTTATTATTTATTTATATTATGATTTATACATATACAGGACAATGAAAACCAATATTATTTGTTACTGTTTTGTGTTTATTCTTTAGAAACCTCGTGAGGATGCTTGACTGATCAGCTTCTGATTATTTAACTAGCTGACAGTGAAGTGTGTTCGAGAGGCGGAACGAGTCGGGTTGTAAAGGAAAGTAAACCTTGAAGAGAAGTAAACAATTGCTACATGTGCTGGTTTTACAACCAGCATAATACTTGTTTCTGTTTGTTTGGCCCTTGTGTCTTTTTGTTTGGTGTATTGTTTTGTTTAAATCTTTTGTTTTATTATTTAAAATAAATACGCTGAGCGCCATTGCTCCATTGCGCTTCAGTTTTGCCCCACCATTCCTTGTTTTGAGTCTGTGTTTCTGGTCTGATGTCACCCCTGCAAAGCCATCCTGTCACAGTCCCCTCCAATTATTTCCCTTTATTTCTTTTCTGCCATGTTTAAGTGTGCGGTTGAGACTGCCATTAATTTCAACAATTCTTTACACTTTGGCCAGTCTCTGCCCAGAATTACTGGCTGTGTTAGCTTTTCCGCCACCCCAACTAGTAGGTGACATTTTATCGGTCCTACCGATAAGTATGCTTTTACAGTGTAGTATGTTGCCGTGTCTCCATGAATACAGGAGATAGCCACCAGACCTTGTGGCTGCCACGACACACTGCCCAAGAGAGCTGTCCGAATTAAGGTCTGCTCACATCCTGTGACTAATAATGAGTGGGTTTTCATATTTCCCAAAACCACATTAACAATACAAGGCTCCTTCCGACCATCTTCCCCTCGCTTACCTGCATCTGATGCCCAGTTGCACATCACCATGTCACACTCGATCGCAGAAGGGCATGACTTGACCTCGTGTCCCTGTTTCGGTATATAAAACAGGTAGTGGGGGAAGAGAGAGCAGAGGTTAAATATCTGTCCCGTTGCTGGTATGGCAACGGGGCAGGGGCAGCAATTCTACCCCAGCTGGGGGTCAACCTTGATCTCATGGAGAGGAGACAAGGTTGTCCATTGGGGTCAGCGGTCTAGAAGATCTCAGACCCGGTCCCGGTGATGGTGGAGTGGAGAGAGGAGGTGCTATGCAGCTGCTCCCTTGTACTAGAGTGGTGAGTAGGCTGGTCTGGGTAGAAACCAGGGAGTCTTTGAAGTCCTCAGTGAGTTTCAGTGCCTTGTCGGAGTTGTGGTGCCATATCAACGCTTGTGTATTGGCGCCAACCACATGGCAAAACTGCTCAACCACAATAGCCTCTCCCATCTTTAGGCTTGTTTTCCTTGTGGGTTTGAGCCAGTGCATCATGTGATCACCCAATTTTTGCACAACAACCCTTGGGTGTGTATCTGGGGACCTCTTGTACTCCAAAAGCCATACATGGTGTGTTTCCGCTGTGATGTTTACCAGGTCGTACTGAGTGGCTTTGTGTTCACCGTGGTCTTGTAGGTTGCCTGCACCTACCCGATCAGTCAGGGTCCAAGCTGGCTTGCCAATAATTCCTTGGGCTAAGAATGGTGGTAGCCAGCTGCTCAAAAGCAACCAGGTAAGCCTCTAGGTCATTGTGACAGAGTACCGTGGACCGACAGTTCATTCGCTGGGTTAGGCGGAAGTCAGCCATCTAGAAAGGGGACTGAGCTGCAGTACACTAAATCATTGACCCAGGAGGTTAATAGTGTGGCATCTGCGGATTTGAGGAGGGGTGCGCTCTTTAACCAAGGGGTCATGGTTGACTGTATATAAGGGGACATAATGGTTAAATTGCATGACCAAAAGGAGAACCTGCGTTGAGAACCATGAGTGTTGTGTTTGTTTGCCTGCCGTTATTAGTAATACTGTTTGTTGTTATTCAGACAGCTAACTCAAACCAGAGTTGTCGCCAAAGGCCATCACTTTGTTTGCACTAAAGAGCTGTTTTCACTACAAGCACTAGAGCATGCACTGTGGACTGGTGTTTCTGTTTGTGTATGTGTTACGTGTGGGTGAATTGAAACGGGACTGTTATTATTTCGGGGCCAACCCACAAGTTACTAATAAGCAGTACACACTGCTGTATTGCTTCATTAACATTGTTATTGTTTACTGTTGTTTGCCATCAGACCATTGGATATAAACATTAAATCTTCATTGCACCTGGATTATCATTGCCTGTCTGATTATTGATCACCTGCACCTGCAGACTGTTAACTACTGCCACAGGCAGTCACTGATGTGCAGGTAGATGACAGCCAATGGATGTCAAAAACTCAACCAGCCTCATGTATGAGCACACTGTGAATCTATTAATAGCTGAAAATGACTTGCTTCCTGTAATGTTCGAGCAGTGTCTTGAACAGCGAGCTCCAGTTTATGGTTCATGCAGTGAATCACCATTAGATCGTTGGTAATCTTTGCTCACAGAATTGATGCTGCCCCTTTGTATTTCCCCAGCATCGACGCTGCTCCATCGGTTGCAAAACCCACTAGGCACTGTTGAAGAATGTCTTCAGTAAAGACTTTAGTTGTTTCTGATTCTGATTTTTCTATACTTCAGTGCTGTTTTCAGCAGCTTTCTCTATGGCCTACTTTTGACTGGATTAGCCTTTAGCTAAGAATGATTATCCTTCCATTTTTCAAAGCAATCCTGCCCTGCACAGCCGACAATAAATACTGCCTGCTCTTCCAAAGCCCCTGAGCACTCCTGTGTAGTGTTGGGTCACACTGGGGACATACCTGCATCGTCACTTTCATTTCTGCAGACATACCTGCATCGTCACTTTCATTTCTGCAGACATACCTGCATCGTCACTTTCATTTCTGCAGACATACCTGCATCGTCACTTTCATTTCTGCAGCTGCCATCGTCACACTTTGCCTTTTTGCCCCTCTGCTCTGCAGGTGATGATTCAGTGGGTAAATCTGTAGGCTGTTTAAAGAGGCGTTATTGACTTGGTGTCGTTTTTTTCATTCAGTTAGAATCTGTGGCTCCAGAAAGCTAACTCCATTCCTTTTTCTTTTTTTTTTGCTTTGACCAAACTTCTTGCACACAAATAATGCAGCATGCATTATATTTAGAATTTTAAATATCATATGTTTAACATTTTCTGATGAAAGTCTTTGTTAATACAGAATCCTTTAGGGGGAGGATACATTCAAATAGCACTCTGGATGATCCAGGCATTGGTTTTAAAAGTTTACTGTTTATTGCTACCACTGTCTATACCTGGCTCAGGCAGTTTGATTAATTACACAGTTTGGGCACATGTGTTTTTGTTGTACAATGCAGACAATATTCCTCTGTGGAAGAAACTACGATATATGATTACATTTTAAAGCCCTAGACTTGTTTTACAGTCTAGTTTTATAAATGGTCTGTACTGTACATTTGGTAGTATAAGTAAAGCCCTCATTTAATCCAGAAATAGGTAATGCATTGCTTACTAGCTCAAGTCATCTTCAGAGAAACAATGCAAATGTAAGAGCTGGCTGCAAATAGGGTCTGCTTTTGCCAAAACCACCCCAGCGTTTTGTGTTTCTAAAATGCTCAGATGCTAAATGTACTGCCTAGTATTCTATATGTGTGAGCAGTGTTTTAATTGTCTATTTCATGAGCTGATTAAGCACACTGGTTTCTCCTGTACAGAACCATGTACTCCCAGAGTTAATAAAAGGCTCATGTGTGGAGCTGCGTATCTTTGAAGTCAGGGCTTCCAAATAAAACCAGGAATTCACTGCTGATTTATTACTATTTAGACAAGTGGTGTGCAGAGAGCTATAGGGGTATGGAAATACTGCCTTCATATAAAAGACACAGAAAACCTCATCTGGGCTTTGGTGACCACTTAATCTGTTGGCAGTCCTTCATTGAAGTCATGTCAGATACACAGTGTGCTTTTTCACCAATCATACACTTGTTTGTTTTTTTATTTTATTTTTTATGTTTGAACAATTTTGACAGTTCTTGCCAGCCACGTGTTCACAGGGTTCATTAAACTCTAACATTTTGTGGTATGTTAATAATCTGTCTTACTTGCTGTTGAGTTTTGTTTATTTTTTGGGGGTTTTTTTTGTATGTGTGTAAATTGACTCAACAAAGTTCTTAATTTAGGTGCATTGAATCTCTACTGACAATATTACTACATGTAAACAGCTGTCAGTAACTAGATTATTAAGGCTATCAGTGCATAGCGGTATTTATTTCATACTGTACCAGACACCATTAGACAAACCATGATCACCACACTGCCCCAGCAGCTTGTAAGACTTTATTCTAACACTCACCTGACCTTGCAATGGCCTTGCCAGCTGAAACAATTTAATGAAACCACTGGCTCTACATACAGTAGTATTTGATCTGGTGACATGCTCACACTCACTGACTCACTGGCTCAGGTCCAAAATCCTTGAAATAATTCTCATCAGCTCCCAACAGAAAAACAGGGCAGTTATAATTCACAAATAGTCACAAGATGTATTGCCAAGGCATATCCATTTAAGATGGCATTCATTTGGAACATGGCTTTGATTTTCAAATTGTCTGATTAAAAACATCAATAATGTTTTTTTTGGGCCGACATTGTAAAATGTAATTTCTAAACAGGGGACTGTCACTCGAACAGTCCTTCTAGTATCAGAACCATCCTGTAAGGACGTGATATAAGAGACAGTAAAAAAAAAAAAAAAAAAAAAAAAACTTGCCATTATTATTATTATTATTATTATTATTATTATTATTATTATTATTATTATTATTATTATTATTATTGTTGTTGTTGTTGTAAACTATGGTCATTATTAATATTATTGCCGATACTGTATTCCAAATAAAATGAATGTCTGTAAGTAACAGACAACCCTCCCTGCGCTGCGCTGACCCAGATGGTCATTCTGGGAATTACATGGAGCTGTATATTTCAGTATTCATATTACACATTTAAATACTGCTGTAACGTTAAACATTGTACTCTAATGTATAGTGTGTAAACAGATTCAGTTTTCATACTGCACACTTAAATTTAAACTTTGTTTTTATGTATTACAGTGTGTGAAAGGTGGAGGTACCTTTAAGAGCTTAATTGAGCAGCCAGAAGGGGTGGAGTTTAGCTGTATTAAACCAGGACCTAGGGCAGGTCAAAGGCAGCCTGATCCTGGCCTGTAGTCCTCCTCATGGGAGCGCTGTTCTAGTGAGTACAGGGGGTTTGTTTGAAGTCCTGTTGTTTTACTTTTCATGGCTTGACGAAGGAGGCCCAGTTGAAAGGATAAGCTTTTATTTACCTTTGCTGGACATGGTCACTGTACTGTAACACTACTAAAGACTTGGGGTTGTTCCCTTTACTTGTGCCACAGGGCCCATTGGCCATTCAGAAAAGGGGCCTGTGACATAAACACTTGATTTTTAGGTTAATTTAGAGAATTTGTAGCTGAAAATCATTGAAAATAATACCCTTACATTTTGTTTTTCTGTTGTATTATACTTGAAATTTAACAGCCTGGTTCAGTGTAAAAATGTTTGTTAGAACCGTACAGGCAGACAAAAACATCATCTGTGTTTATGAAGGACATCTTTAAATCAATTTGTTATTTTCATGGAACAAAAAGCTATTGACAAGCATCAAATGATTATCTTTTATATGAAAGACATGTTATCAGCTATCAACAGGTTTCCCAGAAATGTCATTTTGCAGGCCATCTTCATGGAGATGAATACACTGCCATCTATTGGAGAAATGAAGAAGCTGCAGGTCAAGATTTTTTTTTTTTGTTGTTTTGTTTTGCTTTATGGCTTTTGGTGTGGTATTTAAGTAAGAAATAACGCACTTCAGGGTGTGTGGTAAGACACACCCACACCGTAGGCTGAGAGAAGTGGGTAAGATAAGTCTCACCACCATCTCATTAATTGTGTATGTATATGTAAATTGTGAAAAGGCAAAACTAGATCCGAACTGTGGGTAAGACCCTTCTTAACCCATGGTCATGTGATTGCTTACCACCAGTCAGAGGGCTCGGTTTGTCAAAGCGATTTTTATCAATTATAATTTGAGTCCTGGGTTTTGTTTTGTGTTTGGGATTGCTGTACGCAGTATCGCCAGTGTACATGTAAAAGTAAAACTTTTTATTCTGGGTCTCCTTGCTTTCTTTTCTCAGTTTGCACACTTTCAGCAGCAGGTTGTCATGTTTGCAGGCTAGTCAAATTGGTGTTTTGAGGAACTGGCTAATCGTACTGAATGCAGTATACTGAGACAGCAAAAAAAAAAAAAAAATAAGGATTACTCCACAAAATAGCAAGGGCAATGTTGCAGCTGACCTTGCTGGTGCAGTATGAGGGCAGAATCTAAGGCAAAAGATGTGTGCTTAGACCGACCACTTTTTTGTTGGTAGTCTAGTGCTTCAGACTCTGCACAGTCACAGACTTTGGATACTTCTGTTATTTAACCCTCTATTTTAACACACATTACTTCAATTTTCAAGACCCATCTGCACTGACTTTCTGCATCTCTCTGTGACTGGGGATGCACACCAGAGTGCATTAGCCAGTAGGTGGTGGTAGAGGGTTATTAAAGAGACCTCAAGGTAATCATTTAGCAAAGAATCATTACACCTTGTAAAGCGTGGATAAAGCTGACCTTTCTCTAAAACCCAAGGATTACTGCAGGAGGGCAGGACATTGTTCAGAAATGCCAAAGCTGGCTAGCCTGAAATACAGCAGTAATATGATGAAGGAAGGAAAGACTTCAATATAACATTCATGATTTCTGTTGCTGTAGTCATGTTACCACAACATTTTCAAATCTGATGCAGAGATGAACTTGATCCCTAACAGGTAACAAGCATGTAGATGCCACCATGTTTAAAACACATTTATGAGCAGACCAGGGCATTCAGGGTGTGCCTTTAAAAATACAGCACTATTACTGAATGAGCAGACCAGGGCATTCACGGTGTGCATTTGAAAATACAGCACTATTACTGAATGAGCAGACCAGGGCATTCACGGTGTGCATTTGAAAGTACAGCACTATTACTGAATGAGCAGACCAGGGCATTCAGGGTGTGCATTTGAAAATACAGCACTATTACTGAATGAGCAGACCAGGGCATTCAGGGTGTGCATTTAAAAATACAGCACTATTACTGAATGAGCAGACCAAGGCATTCAGGGTGTGCATTTGAAAATACAGCACTATTACTGAATGAGCAGACCAGGGCATTCAGGGTGTGCATTTGAAAATACAGCACTATTACTGAATGAGCAGACCAGGGCATTCACGGTGTGCATTTGAAAATACAGCACTATTACTGAATGAGCAGACCAGGGCATTCACGGTGTGCATTTGAAAGTACAGCACTATTACTGAATGAGCAGACCAGGGCATTCACGGTGTGCATTTGAAAGTACAGCACTATTACTGAATGAGCAGACCAGGGCATTCAGGGCGTGCATTTGAAAATACAGCACTATTACTGAATGAGCAGACCAGGGCATTCACGGTGTGCATTTGAAAGTTAAATAGCATTGCAACGGTTCTGTTTTCCTGAGGTCCACAACATCTTGTATTTACTACTTATGCAAAAAAACAGGGTTGTGTTTGAAATATTAATGAGGAAATGTCTTGTTTGCTCTGCAGCGATGCACAGGCAGCATCAGCCAGCCTCCTCCAAACCAGACAACGCTGTGAAAGTGAGCCCCTGCCTGCCTCTGTTTAATAATGCGCTGCACCGTTCTTCTGCACTCTTCTATTTGCTCTTCTGCGAATGATTTTAGACCTCCGTTGACAAAGATAAATGAAGGGATTAATATATATTGGAGAAATCTCCAAACTGTGTGCCGGCACAGAGAGCGGGCTGATATTATTTCCCTTAGGTAATCGAATGCAGAAAAACTGGATTAAGAGTCATTTGCTGTGGGGCTTAACTGTGATCATAAGCCATTAGCAGAACATCATTTATACATGTACACACAAAAACTTTCATTTCCTTCCACAAATTAAAATGGGAGAGGGCTATTAATTAGCCTTAGAATGAAGCAATATTATATTTATTTTATGTGTAAATATATACTGTTGTTTACGTTTTAAAAAGAACAAATGCAGGTTATACATGTATTGATTTGTTTTATATAAAACCTGTAAAAAATTATTAAACACTTAATCACAATATGTAAATACTCAAAACCTATTATAAATCTTTCACAAATGCTTTGAAAATAAACAAGTGCTCTTTGAATACTAATATATTTTGATGTTGCCTTCAGCTGGGATTATTAATAAAAAAAGGTTAATTGTACATTCAGTCTGAAACAATCTTTTCTCCATCAAATGTTTAAATAAAACAAAGGCTGTGTCATGTATAGATAACATTTTATAACAGTTGAGGACCAAATGGCATACATTAATAGCAAGGTATGACTTGTCTGTTTTTGTACAGATATCACACTTTTTTATATATATGCAACTAATTATTTTAATAAACTGCATTTAAAACTGTATACCAAATATATAATTAAAATCATATAAAAACCAGAGTTAAATGCCTATTCTGTTACATTGGTGGGGAACATCTTCTTGACAGCAACTTCTCCTTTGATAACCACATCTCCTCCGTGGTAAAATCTTCCTTCTACCATCTTCGAAACATCTCCAGAGTCCGTCCCTACCTTTCCCTCCCGGATGCAAGGATACTCTGTCATGCATTTGTCTCCTCTCGACTCAACTACTGGAACTGTCTTTACGGTGGTCTCCCGGCACGCACCATAAACCAACTGCAGCTAGTCCAGAATGCTGCTGCATGACCCTTACCAGATGTAAAAAACGTGATCACAGCACTCCCCATCTTGCCCAGCTGCACTGGCTACCTCTAAAGTTATTTTCAAAACTCTCCTGCTCACTTACAATGCCCTTCATCACACAGGTCCCGAGTACCTCCTCAACCTGCTGACTCTCAATGCCCCTGCCCGCAAGCTGAGGTCCTCCGACTCTGGCCTGCTTGTTATCCCCAAGCAAAAGTGCACCACGCTTGGAGAACGCTCATTTAGCTTCATGGCTCTGACTCTTTGGAACTCTCTCCCAGCTTTGGTGCGTGATGCTCCCACGGTCACTCGCTTTAAATCAACTCTCAAGACCCACCTGTTGAGTCTTGCTTTCCATGCTCTTGAAGCCTGATATCTGCTATTAGCTGCTGTGTTGCTGCTACTATTTCATGTATTATGTTACTATCATGTATTATGCACTTTCCAGTGTATTTAATGTACTATTTCATGTATTATGCTAATTTCATGTAGTATGTACTTTCCACTGTATTTAATGTATTATACTATTTTTTATTTTATTTTTATTTTTATTTTTTTTACTGTATTGCATGTATTATGGATTTTCTTGTTGTTACTGCATCTTGCAAAGCACTTTGTGATGGTGGTCCAGTATGAAAGGCGCTACATAAAATAAAGATTGATTGATAACATGTATTGTTTTTTTTTTATTTTTGGACGGTGCAGATGTTAAATTTACCACTAGAGGGCGTGCCTACAGAGCTGTATTCATAAAGCATGTTTATCTCATGGGTACGTGTCATTTTTTTTTAGCTGCTCCTAAAACCTGTGGTTATTGTTCTGTGCCAAACATGTTGATCTCTACCTGCGTTTCAGTCTCTTTACATTTTAGGCACTGCTGATCAAAATAAAAAATAATGTGTTAAAAGTGTAAGGCTTGTTTAAGTCCTGCTCGTCAGTTTTTTCCATAACGTTTATGCAGAGCTGAAACAAGCAAATATTTTTACCTTACCACCAAGGTAAGGAGTATACCAAGTATGACTTCATATTGAAGCACAGGTATGTTTTGACAAATTGTCTGTTTAGTTATTTAGTACATTTTGCACATGCTGAGTTTCCATGTGCAATATAATATTTATATTTGTGTTTGTGAAATATACTGATGAAATAAAAAAGCTGAACGCTTCACTATGAATATAAAGCCGTTTTGTGCTGACAAAAGGTTAATGATTATCCGTCATTTAGAAACCATTTTTAATGAATGCAGGAGTTAAACGGATGGAGGACATGTTGTGCCAAATTCAAAAAATAAATAAATAAAAAGCAGTAATAAATAAGTAATACAGATTCACATGCAGGGAGCAAAGGATGAATGGGAAATAATCACTTCCCGAAGCCCTCCTTTTGGTTCTGAGAACCATCCTCGCTGAAGTGAGGCCAGTCCTAGTGGCTTTCAAGGCTGCTTGCCTCCAAAAGAGGACCCTGGCTCTTCATCACTGCTCAGTGGAGAGGAGCCCTCCCCACCCCCTTAGTAGGAAAGCTCTGGTAGCCCCCACTCTGGACTTACTAGAAGTGTTCTGTTGGGCAAGCAAAATGTCAGGGAGTGAATGTGCATCTCCAATACTGAGGATCCAGTTTCTTTGAGGTGCCAATGTTGCTACCACTATCTGAAGAGAGTGAAGGGAGGCAGCCCAAATCTGATCATGATGGGAGACAGATAGGTAGAGAACCAGGTTTTGTGATGATTAAGTGGCTGGGGCAGGATAGGTATTGCTGTTTGCAGAGCAGCACAAACTGACCTTGAAGAAGCTAGTTGGTTTTTGAGATGTAAAGGTAGAGGATGAAATGTTAGAAAGGCCAAGAGAGAAATAGGAATGAACATTGCTAAGGGGGCTAAAACCAATTCCAAAATGTTTTTCCAGTATTACAACAGCAAGAGAACATTCAAAGAGGAGGTTAAATGTCTAAGAGATATAAATAACAAAATCATAGACAACGAAAAAAATAGCAAATATATTAAATGATTACTTTTCACAAGTTTTTACAAAGGAGGATACAGACAACATGCCCCACATGTCATCCAGTTCCTATCCAGTTTTAAATAACTTTAGCATAACTGAAGTAGAAGTGTTAAAGGGACTAGGAGCTCTTAAAATAAACAAATCCCCTGGGCCGGATGAGATCCTCCCAGTAGTACTCAAAGAAATTAAAGAAGTTATTTACAAACCACTAACCAAGATCATGCAACAGTCTCTTGACACAAGGGTGGTACCGACAGACTGTAGAATTGCAAGCGTAATACCGATCCACAAAAAGGGAAACAAAACCGAACCAGGTAACAACAGACCAATAAGCCAGACTTCTATTATATGCAAACTTATGGAAACTATAATATGATCCAAAAGAGAAAATTACCTATGTGGTATCAGTGTCCTGGGAGACAGTTAACATGGTTTTAGGAAAGGGAGATTGTGTCTAACTAACCTGCTTGATTTTTTTGAGGATGCAACATTGATAATCGATAATTGCAAAGCATATGACATGATTTATTTAGATTTCCAGAAGGCTTTTGACAGAGTCCCGCATAAAAGATTAATTCTCTAACTGAACGCAGTAGGGATTCAAGTAAACGCATGTGCATTGATTAGGGAGTGGTTAACATGTAGAAAACAGAAAGTACTGATTAGAGGAGAAACCTCAGAATGGAGTGAGGTAACCAGTGGAGTACCACACGGATCAGTATTAGGTCCTGTGCTATTCCTAATCTACATTTTAATGGTTTATATTCCGGTATAATAAGCAAACTTGTTAAATTTGCAAACAACACAAAAATAGGAGGCGTGGCAAACACCGTTGCAGCAGCAAAGGTCATTCAGCATGATCTAGAAAAGATTCAGAACTGGGCAGACACATGGCAAATGACATTTAACAGAGAAAAATGTACTGCACGCAGGAAATAAAAATATGCATTATCGATATCATATGGGAGATACTGAAATTGAAGAAGGAATCTATGAAAAAGACCTAGGAGTTTTTGTTGACTCAGAGATGTCTTCATCTACGCAATGTAGGGAAGCTATAAAAAAGGCCAACAAGATGCTCGGATATATTGTGAAAAGTGTTGAATTTAAATCAAGGGAAGTAAAGTTAAAACTGTACAATGCATTAGTAAGACCTCATCTTGAATATTATGTTCAGTTCTGGTCACCTTGCTACAAAAAGAATATTGCTGCTCTAGAAAGAGTGCAAAGAAGAGCAACCAGAATTATTCCGGGTTTAAAAGGCATATCATATGCAGACAGGCTAAAAGAATTGAATCTATTCAGTCTTTAACAAAGAAGAATATGCGGCGACCTAATTCGAGCATTCAGAATTTTAAAAGATATTACAATATCGACCCAAGAGACTTTTTTGACCTGAAAAAAGAAACAAGAACCAGGGGTCACAAACGGAGATTAGACAAAGGGGCATTCAAAACAGAAAATAGGAGGCACTTTTTTACACAAAGAGGGTCTGGAACCAACTCCCCAGTAATGTTTTTAAAGCTGAAACCCTGGGATCCTCCAAGAAGCTGCTTGATGATTCTGAGATCAATAAGCTGCTAACAACCAAATGAGCAAGATGGGCCGAATGGCCTCCTCTCATTTGTAAACTTTCTTATGTTCTTAAATGAGTACTTGGAACATGATGCAAGTCACAGGAACGAATATCCAGTAGGAAGGGGTTGAGAGGGGAAAGGAACAGCCATAATGAGGTCGTTGAAGAGGGAGAAGCACCCTCAGCAGAGATTTAGGGCTAGGGTTAGGGTTGTCCTGGTTGAAAGGGAAAGGTTTGGTTAGGGTTCGGGTTGTTGTCCTGGTTGAAAGGGAAAGGTTTGGTTAGGGTTCAGGTTGTTGTCCTGGTTGAAAGGGAAAGGTTTGGTTATAGTTAGGGTTGTTGTCCTGGTTGAAAGGGGAAGGTCTGGTTATGTTTATGGTTGTTGTCCTGGTTGAAAGGGGAAGGTCTGGTTATGGTTAGGGTTGTTGTCCTGGTTGAAAGGGGAAGGTCAGGTTAGGGTTAGGGTTGTTGTCCTGGTTGAAAGGGGAAGGTCAGGTTAGGGTTAGGGTTGTTGTCCTGGTTGAAAGGGGAAGGTCAGGTTAGGGTTAGGGTTGTTGTCCTGGTTGAAAGGGGAAGGTCTGGTTATGGTTAGGGTTGTTGTCCTGGTTGAAAGAGGAAGGTCAGGTTAGGGTTAGGGTTGTTGTCCTGGTTGAAAGGGGAAGGTCAGGTTAGGGTTAGGGTTGTTGTCCTGGTTGAAAGGGGAAGGTCAGGTTAGGGTTAGGGTTGTTATCCTGGTTGAAAGGGGAAGGTCTGGTTATAGTTAGGGTTGTTGTCCTGGTTGAAAGGGGAAGGTCTGGTTAGGGTTAGGGTTGTTGTCCTGGTTGAAAGGGGAAGGTCTGGTTAGGGTTAGGGTTGTTGTTCTGGTTGAAAGGGGAAGGTCAGGTTAGTGTTGAGGTTGTTGTCCTAGTTGGAACAATAGCAATGGGAGTTACGACCAAGACCGAACTGAGCAGTGGTGGCAACAACATCAACAATGAAAGTGAAAGAGGGTTTACCTTGGGGTGAACAACACCGATTTTAACCTACATATTCTTAACCGGTCAGGCGGGCATACAGGACAGTGGAGCAGCTGCGGCACAACAGACAGACAGGTGGATCAATTGATAGATGAGGCATCAAGGACCCATGTGCTGCAGCAGGGTTCTATGAAGCTGACAGAGAGAGTCGTATTTACTACACCCTCACAGAAGTTAAGTGTGCCGTTTTAATTATTTTTCAGTTAGGAATTAAGACTGGATTTTAAACTGTTGCTTGTGCGTGTTTTTAAACTCTTGGAGGCCACAATGCTGTTGTTTCTATTCTAGTTTTAAAACAACCAGTCATTCCCTGTCCCTGCTGAGGGGAGATGGGAAGCGAATGTGGATCGAAACAAAGAGTGAAGACGAGTATCACTGACATACATGCCAACAGTCCCTATATGGTTGGGACAGTCCCGATTTCCTAGCAAATGTCCCGCGTCCCGATGCATAGGAAGAAAGTCCCAATATTTACCGATAGAAAACAAGTCATTTATTCTGCTATAGTGTCCTGCTGAACAGTTTCCAAATGTTGGGAAGTATGAGCTCAGCAGAGGGACTTGGCTGGGACTTTTAATGTATTTTAATAGGTTGTAGTTATTGTCTATTTTACGGTTTAGTTTTAATTATTTTATTTGATTATTCATTTTAGGCAGATGTCTTTTAATTTGTTTTACTGGTATCTGGAATAAAATAATTTTTTAATAAATTTCTGTCTCAGTGGTTGTACGAATATAAAGAACCTGAAAATAAACTATATCTGGAGGCGAAATTCCTCCAGTGGCGTAGCAGCTACAAAAAATAAACATCTGAATTGCCACATGCATATAACCATGTACAGGTGTAAACGGGTCTATGTGCATACAAAACTGTAAAACCAAAATCATTGTTTCTAATAAAATACAACAATACTCCCAGTGTGAGCGCAGCATTGTACTCAAACAGCTGCGCTGTAAACTGGTACATACAAACCTGCAAAAAAAAAAAAAAAATATATATATATATATATATATATATATATATATATATATATATATATATATATATATATAAAAACATATTCTGCACATACGTTGTTATCCTAACTGTAACTATAGTTTGCTGTATGCATCTGAGTGCAGCTTGCCATATTCCAATCAAAATAACTACTTTCAAGATTAAATATTTCCTTCTGATATGTTCCCAGTTGCATTTCTGGAACAAAACGAAGGATTAATGTCTCCCAGGTACATTGAGAAATAAAGCAGCTAGGTTTTCACTGAGTTGGCATCTTACAATTGTAAAATTCCACAATCATAGCAAACTGTTTCTCACAAACAAAGAAAGGATTGAAATAAAACAAATATGTACGCTAGGAGGAGGAGGTGTGTCTTGTTTGCTGCATTTACAAAAAAAATAGAATATGTATTGTAATGTATGGGTCACATTGACCCACGTGGCGGTTCTAGGTAGAACTGTTTATAACTTTATCATTTTTGCGATTCTGGCTATCAAACAGACACACACATACGATTTACAGCAGAAGAGCAATAATATCTTAATTGAGCCGCATGGAGGCTCTAGGGTTAAAAAGGGAAAGCTGGGAGGATTTTTGTTTACCAGACAACGGTCATACCTCCAGCAAACCAGACCGTAGGGGGACCAGGAAAAAGGTTATATGTTTTATTTCCCCAGATATACAGTATTAAAATTGTATTTTATATTACAAAAATAATCTGGTTGTACATTTTAATATGTCGTGGCTGTCATTCTTTCTGTGTTCACGAGCTTAGTGGGTTGCTGATTAAAAGTAAAATTAAAAGTAGCGCCGGACCCGCAAAACAATTTAAACATCACACTTTGTGAATATAAAGGGCTTAAAAAGGTCTAAGGTCTCTTAGGGCGTAAATCCCTTTGTGGCGTAGTTGGCTACTTTAGCATTAATGGCGGACGTGATTAAGATCAGCGCCATGTCTAATAACTATACACCCTCCTCATCACATAATGCATCTGTTTACATTTATTACATTACTTTTTTTTTTATTATTATTTGCCACAAAGTATGCACATAGGGCCCAACCTTCGAAAGGTTTGCGCAGCATGCAGAGGGATATGCGCTTCGCAAATGGCCGTTGTACCGAAATTGTGCAAGTTGCCATATTCGAAACGTCCTTTTGCGCATCACAATCCATTCTGCGCTGTGCAGAAATAAAATATATGCATCGCGCAATATGGGGGGAGTGGCCGACAGTATGCGTGATCCTGGTATATTCGAAGGTATGCGCCAAGCACAGAACCAGGTTTGTGACACGCAGAATAAGGATTGCAAAAGGACTGCGTTAACTCCGGGCACACTACCATTCCAGCACTGACTACAAACAGGCAACAATGGGAAATGTGGGTAGCATGCAGCGTGTCCGTCGACATGTGGATGTGAGTGATGCAAGGCACACCCAGCAACAGCAACCCCGACATAGGCGAAGATATGCTGAAAGGGTGCACCGGCCCGGGCACACACATGAGGAGCTCAGCAATGAGCAAATCGTGTCCAGGTATCGTCTCGACTCATCTGTGCCACATGCTGCATGATGACCTGGCCAGAACAAACCTGCGCAGTCATGCCTTCTCTGAGCAATTGGTCGTGTCTGTCTGTATGTGTATCCTGGCTACCGGGACAGCAGTGTCCCGCTACCTGTTCCAGTTGTCCTGTTCTATCAGGATTCCAGTTGTATTCGGAATAGTGGGAAATTTGAATAGCTATTCCATGCCATGTAAACAGGGTATTCCAAATGAATCTGTCCATATTCTGGATACCAGTATTCCAAAAACGTGATACCGAATATCCACTTAGTATTATGATACTATCAGAACGCTAGCCCTTCTAAACACCTTATTCAGAAAAACAGGGTTTTTTTTAGACAAAAAAGTCATCGTTTTATAATCTGTAATATATAAGATGATGACTTTCGTGCCCAACAAAGCCTTTGCAAAAACTGTGCACAAATATATTAGTACATGCATGACTCCAAACTGGTTGCCGACTATGCAATATTTTCCTTTTTTTTAATTTTTTTTTATTTTACTTTTTTAGGAAAAAAAAAAGAGGGAAAATATTGCATAGTCGGCAACCAGCTTGGGGTCAGACAAGTACTAATATATTTATGCACAGTTTTTGCAAAGGCTTTGTTGGGCACACAAGTCATCATATATATATATATATATATATATATATATATATATATATATATATATATATATATATATATAATTATTTATTATCCTTGTAGTCAAATTGAGATTAAAACCTATTTTACGAGTGAGACCTAGCCAAGAAGCAAGTCAATCGGACAACAAGAACAAGTACACAATAAAATACAATTAAGACACAGGCAAATCACATTTAAAACAATAATCAAAATACACAAAAGTAGTCAACTATTTAAAGCAATGACAACGTCTCAGTCACGAAATCATGCAGTTTACTCTTAAATTGCAATAAAGATATCTTGGTCTGCAGCTTTAGTTTGGACTGGAACTCATTCCAGGACCATGGGGCATAATAAGCAAAGGATCCTTTACCAGCCTCAGTACGCACATTTTTTTAAAATGCAAAAAAGAATGAGATCTGAGGCTATGGTTACTATGGGAAGCTATAAGGTATTCATTTAAATAAGTATATTCATATAATTTACATTGAATAGCCTTATATACCAGAATATACCGGTGCTTCAACCTACGTAAAGCCCAAGAAGTCCAGCCTACCAAATCGCATAATAAACAGTGATGAGTATTAATCTTGTATTTGTATTGTACCTCAATGCTGCATGATATAGCGAGTCCAGTTTACCTAAAGTTGATGGTGATGCAAACCTATATACTGCATCACCATAGTCAATTTGCAGCAAAAACATACAAGCAATAAGCCTCTTTTTTTTGTTTCCATAACATATATAACTTGTGCATATCATAGTGACGTTTATAGCATATTCCCATGCCCAACAGACGAGTGTGGAAACATGCACTCACCTCTGTCCAGCACACTGCCTTCCTTCTGTATATACAGTCCTATTAGCATATGGTAATGAATCAGTAAATAGAAACATGAGATGCAAATGTAATCTAGGTGGATGTTCAATATGCACATAGCGCAATTAAATTAGAATTGGGTGAAAGCCCTAATTCATCTGAATATACCAAACAGTTCTGGCAGTTTATGCAGCTGTCCAGTCTGCTGACTGTCGATGTTGCTAATTGTACAGAGTCTGTTCATTTATTGAGAAATCATAGTAGGCTGCAATTAACATTTTAGGCGCGTATTTAGAATTAATTATTATTCTTAAAGAAAAAAAAAGAGTCATAACGAAAAAAATCCATTCCGGCGACACTCAAAACCTTACAAACTGGGCTTAATCATGATGTTCAAATGGGTGAGTAGAATGAATAACATAATGCATTTCTGTGTATTGTGTATATAAAAATGCTTGATTGATGTTTACTTTTCAGGTGAATGAACTAGTTACATTTACAGATCAGCGAGTACGCTACCACAGTGGCACGACTTATATTAAAAAAAATAATTTAGGAAAAAAAAAAAACAGACAGTATCGAAAGCCTTTTTTTAAAATTTTACTTCAAAAACGATCAGCTGGCCTTTAGAGAAACCTATATAGTATTTCCTCGTGATACAATACTCTCCGTATTCAATAAAACAGTGGCGTCATCAGTTCATTAATTTTAAAACTCGGCACCTAGCTGTGGAGCCAATTGTGAATTTGAATGGTCCATATGTGTGTGTGCACGATATATTGTGTGGTCTCGTCTGCTGTCATATCGGTACATACTGTGGCGACACCAATGATAGCAGCTTGTCGGGGTAATGCCATTACTAATGGTGACTGTCCTTCATTCTGTATTCTTGCTTGGCTGTTGTGTGCAGTTGCTATATTGGTAGTGAATGCGCAAACAGATTTGCCAATTGCTCAAAAAACTGCTATATTCCAATGTCTCGTAACTGCTTTGTGCCGTTTTGGAATATCTCTCATTTTGTGCCAAAGCACTATTTTTTTGCGAGGCACAAATTTAGCGAGGGGATTGCGCGAAAATCGAAGATCGGGCCCATAAATGACCCTTTAAATTGTGACATTGCTTTTTACATTTCCCTTCTGAACTACCCCATTGGGTAACCCACCGGTGTGCACTTGCAATCGATTACCTTGACCTACTTGTATCTGCATTAACACAGATAAACCGTGTCTATCTCACATTTTAAATGTGCTTGGATAAGGGTGTTTAGTGGGTTTATTAACACTGGCTGAAGTTATGTGGAAAGCCCTTTTAGCCACTTGCAGGCCTAACTCTTAAAAACCCAGTAAACAGGAATACTGTGCAGTCTGAGTCAGGCCAATTCTCACCTGTTTGGAAAAGTTCTGTTCTTCCCCAGTTCTGTACATAAAGATAAGAGAAAGAAAGCAAAATGTATTTAGCTGTTGAGCACTACACATTTTATGTTAATACTCTTGAAAGTGTAATGTATAGAATTACTTCTGGCTTTCACAAACCCACAATATGAGGAGTTTTGTTTCTCATTAGAGAAATCAGATTTTCAGCTGCATTCAGCCATGTACCTCTTTTAAAAGACAATAATAATAATAATAATAATAATAATAATAATAATAATAATAATAATAATTGTAAATGTATGTGTTGCGTATTCTAATAAATGTATTTTTGGATTGAACTGCATTACCTGGTTTACTTGATCCTGTCTTACTGTGCTTTGTAAATGTGTATTGTTGCACTGTACAGTATGTGTGCTTATCATTCTTGTAAACTCATATTAAGCCCTCTTTCCTATAAGAAGGAAGATCCTGCTGTCAGAGAGTTGTGTAGAACTCCTGGATCTGTTCATCCCTACAGTAGTATTGGATTATTTAGAACATTTGGACTCATTTAATGTTCCAAACTTCTACTCCCTTCTCACCATGACACACGATTCCCCGTTCAACAGAAATACACAGAAATGAATGCAATGAGATTTCCACTGACAGCAAAGGAGACACATTGTTTGTCCAGGTTGTTTACTGTTTTCCAGTGATGTTATCCAAATGCTATTACCTTAGGGATCCACTAAGGGGAGCACTTGACTATAACATGGAGTGAAAATCAAACGACCTCAGATGATCGTAACTGATGTTTTCAGAAATACAAGTCCAGTATACATTTTAAACAGTTTATTAAGTTATGTATTATAAATCACCTTTCGCTGATGAGATGTAAACCGAGATCCTATTGGAAGTGACTCTACAGCAGCAGCAGTTGTGATGCATAGTTCACCCCCTTGTCTCTGTAAGTCGCTTTGGGTAAAAGTGTCTGCTAAAAGATTAAATAATACAAACTGCTCTCCCTACAATAAAGTGACAAAAATTTCAATATTTCAATATTTCAATCAATTAAAAAATATTTTACTTAACCTGGAATGTCAACTAAAAAAATTCACATTTTGGAAAATTTTCCCCCAAAAAAGTATGTGTATGGATTAGTGCTGCAAGATCTGTATTTCCAAATACTGTTTAAATCAGGACCCATTGACTGGGTCACAGCTGTACTTAGTAGCTTTTAATGGTGCACAGTTTTATTTCAAGCTTTTTTACAATACACTGCAGTTTTAATCCTTTTTGTAACAAATTAAAGTGTTAAAATGTATTTTCCACACGTTGGAGAGTGTCATTCGAGAATGCCTCTCCACAGTCTTCAAACTGATACCCACTTGCATTAATTCAGATAAGAGATGGCTCCTACTGGGAATAATTCATCTGTTTAATATGTTTCCGTTGATGCCAATAAAACATTATGATATTATGGACATAATAAACTTTAATAAGCACCATATAGACTAGGCCTTTGTCATTTCTTGATAACATTTTTTTTGTTGTTTTTGTTTTAATTGCCACTAATGCAACTCTTTGTTTTTACTTTGAGGCATCACATACAATGTTGAAGCAAAGCCTCGTGTGGTTCATTTGAGCCACTAGGTCGTGTGACCCTTGAACTGGGTTTAGCAGTAGCTGATAGGAAGGGAAGTATTTTTTTTAACCAATACAAACCCACTATTTTCCGCCTCTCTACTTTATAGAGTTATACTACATGCACCACCGAAGAATCTGCTTGTAAGCATGAATCAAAATACCCTGCTTACCACGCCATCTTACACACTGAGTACGGCTGCTGAAGTCATCAAATTACACTGTCTTCTATTTCAGGCAACAAGAACTTGTTTTGTATTTCTAGTTTGATTATTTAAGAAGGTTTTATTGGTTAATCGCATGTGTGGTTGATATGTAAAATAAATATTCCAGTCAATTTTGATAAAAGCAACAGTCAAGCTCTTTCTCTAGAAAAAGAACTGAAATGTTCGTTTACACTGAAACCATTGTTTAAATTATTGATGCCCAATTAACTGAACAAATTAAAAATGAAACTGCTTATGTCACATTGCCTTCTCTGAGCATTAGTGCAATTGTCCACTTTACTAATTGCCTTCTCTCTGGAGATATGTTGTCTTTACTCTCAATGATTTGAGTTGTGCAGATTAGCCAAGAGATGGCACTGAAGAGCACGAAATGCTTTATGTGCTTTGGCGCAGGGAATCTTTTTGCGAACCAAATGATTCAGAGAGTTCAGTGGTTCAGGAGGCTTCACTTCTCCCATCATTAAATTTCAAGATTAGTTCATTGTAGGTTTTAATTCTCAATGATGCCTATCAAATTTTAAAATTCTATAAAGTGACTGAATACATGTTACTGTACAGAATGTATGATCAGGGAAATGTTTTTTTTCACCTCCTCACAATTTCAGAATTGTGTGCTCAGTGCATCCAATAAATACCAGTTAAGACCCTGTTCACACTTGCGATTTGAGGTGGCCCAGAAAAGAAAAAAAGACGTAGGCCGCCATTTCGATGTGGCTCAGGGCAGGCCTTTATATATATATATATAGATACATGAACACAAAGCAGATTTAGGGCCGACTTATCGTATCACATGACCAACGTGGTTACGAAGCTCAGTAGACGCTCCCACACTCCGATGTGTGCGAAAGGGTAATAAAAAGCTGACTGTGCTAGGCAAGACGGCAGTGGATCAGTATTAAATGGTAATTATTTCTACATCATACAACTTTAATTATAAAAATATTAAATGAAAAAAATCTAGCGGGTTAACGTTCAACTTGTTTCAGTCACATAATATACGAGCTGCAGTGCATTCATAATTATGCTTCATTTGTCACAATTACATTTAATTCTTGTCATTTAGTAACTAAGTGATAAATATAAAAACTGCAGGATTGTGGATCTCAGTAAGGATCAGTAATGATCAATAGCTAATGCTAGCATCTTGGCATATTCAGCTACCATTGTTTATTTTACACGCAACGCTACACATAGTTACAGAAGTGTAGTGCGTCTTTACATTAAATTACCAATAATTTTCTTAGCTGCTTGTTTGTACACACACATAAAACACTGTATTTATATACCATACAATACTGCTCTCATCCACAAATATTAAGATCGTTGATGCACCATGTGAGGATGAGACCCTCACTGTAATATTTCAAAGCCTGAAATTCTGATTATTATTGTTAATGTTATTCTACTGACGCTAGATAAATGGTTCATTATGCATCGTGCATGTTCTTGGGTGTATTTGACATGTGACGGTGTATTGCTGTATTTAGATTAGGACGATTCCCTTCACGAAGTCCTCGTTTACATGTGGGACCAGGGTTTTGTTATAGCCGTATCGTATTCGGTAATCTTCCAAGAGAAGAGGTAATGTACAGTCTTCACTGGTAATGGTTAGGGACTAGGTAATGGTTATACTACTAGAATAATAATAATAATAATAATAATAATAAATTCCATGATAATAATAATAATAATAATAAATGAGTAAACGATACAATAGTTTAACGATCATTTATAAACAAATAATGGTATTCATGCAGGTTAAATGAGAAGAAACATGTGTTTCCTTAGGAGGGAGCAGTAGTACTATTAGGTCGTCAGTCACTGTGTACAACCTGATAGTCATTTACATTCTGAGTGAAGTATCTGAGTGCATTGAAAAAAAAAAATGATATCCCAGAGGCTCTTCCATTCTGAGTGCAGGCTATCATTCCATAAAGAAACCAAGCAGCTCACTGCATTTTAGACCTGCTTTTCAGTCACATAAAAACGCAAATGTTAACGGGGCTGCAGACCTAAATATAGGGCGGTCCTGGGCTGTAGTGTGAACAGGGTCTAAGTGATATCTAGAAGGCACATTGAGTGCAAAAGGAGACTTCAGCCAATCCACATAGTCACAGACTGCTAAACGGTTACTTCAATGTAATTATAGGAACAGCAGGTAATGTATATTACGAGATTTCAAATAAGTATCACGCAGACAACCATGCTTTTCAGAACATTCACTATCCCATCAAAGTGATCCTTTTAAACCATTGTCATGTTCCACAGGAACAGGACTATCACACTCCCAGTTATCACAGGACAGCTTAACTGTGCCTTGCAGGGTCCACATCATTTAAAAGTGCCCACAGAGTAATTCAACACAATGAAAAGCAGTGGGAAGTTTTACCACAGGAAGCTCTGCATATATGCCTGCACATGTGATCACCTGATTGGCAGGACAATCCTGCCAATCGCAAATAAAACTCCAAGCAGAGTTTGTCTCTAGGAGGTAACGTCAACAAGCAGCAGTACCACTTGCATTGAAGCCAGGTCTATTTAACCCTTTCTATGCAGCCTGTGCCATTGTGCTCCTCACGTCCGGCCCTGTCAGAGAGGTCAATGTGGACTTGTCTTTCTGCCAATCTGTCAGCTGCTCATAGTGCTTTGAAAGGCAAAGCAACTGGCCAAACAAGCAAGTCAGAATTATGTAATGCTGTTTGCTTTATATATGTGTGTGTGTGTATATATATATATATATATATATATCTATATATATATATATATATATATAATATATATATATATATATTATATATATATACTGGCTATCATCCTGACTGAATGTCATCTACTTTGCTTTTTCTTATAATTTTTTATTTTGATCATTTGGCTGGGACCTATTTTATTTTACTACTTCACAAGATAACATGCTCCCCTTTGCATTCAGTGGATCTGAGTGGACGTGGCTCTAGATGTTTAGATGACATGCTCCCCTTTGCATTCAGTGGATCTGAGTGGACGTGGCTCTAGATGTTTAGATGACATGCTCCCCTTTGCATTCAGTGGATCTGAGTGGACGTGGCTCTAGATGTTTAGATGACATGCTCCCCTTTGCATTCAGTGGATCTGAGTGGACGTGGATCTAGATGTTTAGATTCCTTTAAAACCATAACAGGATGCTATTTTGATTATTTATTTGACACTGCCATTAAGTCAAAAAAACCCCTAAAGCATAAGTAATTTGAAAAAAAAAAAAAAATATATATATATATATATATATATATATATATATATATAATATATATATATATATATATAGAGATTAATTTAAGGTTTAATTATAACCAGAGTAAACACTCACCACATTGTGGGCCTGAGATAGGTATTGTATCATCAATTTCTGTTTACTTCATATTAAGCAGTAGTAGTCATAGTCGTAGTAGGCAGTAAGTAGTACTACTTAGTAGTAAGCAGATTTAAATTACTGACACTTAAATGCAGTGTTACCCAGTCTATCACAGTGTGTCATAAAGGGTGGTGCCAATAGCTTGCTCCTCAAGCTTTTAGACCTGTCGTCACTTGCACCGCTCTCCATCTAGCCACCCTGTCAATCACTCACTTACCATGCACCCTATAGGGTCATACCCTGCAAAATACAGAAGGGTTTTATCTTGTTTTTATTAACAATTGCATCCAGCCTTTGTCCTATTTCATCGTTTTGAAGATTGAGATTGTTTTGCACATTGTATACTTAAAACAGTATATTGTTTTCAAAAGCTGTTTGACAGGTGTGAAAGCTTTGGCATTTGTTGGCAGTTAGAACACCCAGGTTGACATTGTTCCTAGTGACTTGTGATCTGGGATTAAATGATAGTGCTTACAGGTATTGTTATAGAAGATTTTCAATACTGTCTTCCTTCCTTATTTATCAGCCTATGATAGATGATAGAAATTCAATTCAATTTCAGACAGTATTGCTGCTGGGTGGGACTGAAGCCCAGGAAGCCAAGTTACTTGTCCAAGGCCACACAGTAAGCCAGTTTCTAAACTGAATATTTTGTCTTGAGATCCTCAGCTGGGGACGCTTCCAGCATGTCTGTGGAAGTAAGAATGAAAATGAATGGAGTTAGTAAGGCCTCTTGCTGTTCCTAATGCTGACAGCTTCTCCCTGCACACAATGGCCTTGCATCGCAGTGGACATGCTGTGCTTGTATACAAACAATACCTTGAATTACTTCACTAGATGTATAA
Organism: Polyodon spathula; assembly: GCF_017654505.1. Lineage (NCBI taxonomy): Eukaryota > Metazoa > Chordata > Actinopteri > Acipenseriformes > Polyodontidae > Polyodon > Polyodon spathula. The sequence continues at coordinate 75,541,716 of NC_054539.1, forward strand.
TGGGTCTTGTTGATTTACCAGACTAACTTGCATGTGGTAACAATGGACAATGCATGCTGCATCTTTTCAAAACAACGATTGCTAACCAGGTTTTCATGCGGTTGCTCAATACAACAACAATAAATGATCATCAATAGAGGGATAACCATCAAAATAATTCTGCACTCAAATTAGCAGTCAAATAAGCAACGGCATCTTCGAAATCGGTTAACGTATGATTCTATTTTCTGACCATTTAGAAAAGATGTGGCGGGTAATGTAAATTTTCCTTTTCATTTTTTTCAAAAAAACCAATTCAATTTTGACTACTGTATTGAATATAGGAAAATAGTGCTCAGGAAAGTTGCATCCATTTCCATATCTGTTAACTTCTGTGTTCTATCGTGTGCATAATAAATAAAAGGGGGCAAAATAGGGATGCCAGCTGTCCAAAGATATGCCTGTTGAAAAACACATCAGACACTGTCACATCAGGGCTGCATTGGATACTTTATTTTTTAGAGAAAGGTTTGCAAAAGCTGTTAGGCTTATACAGAAAAGCACAGGGAATTAACTCACACAGTTAAAGTTAGCAGCTTTCAAAATACATCCTCCTCTTATTAGCAGGTTTATAATCTGGACATGTTGGGGACCTTTTTTGCAAGGAATGGAATAGTCACCTTGCCAGATGCATCACATTACATCAAGGTTATGAACCAGGGTAGCAGATATGGTGCTGCCTGCACCACCAGTCATAAAGTTTTGTAGTTTTGCATTTAGTTGTGTGTGCTGCACCCCATGATCACAAAAAAAAACATATTTAGGACAGCTGTGGCATACTGAGTTTCTAACTTTATATCAGCACTATTGACATCACCTGCTTGAAAAAAAAAACATACCTCAGACACCTCTCGGAACTAAAAAGTCAAACAGTGACATCACAATCCCACTAATTAGGTGCCTAAGTCACTGGAACACAGCATGTTTACAAATGTATATATTAACAGTAAAGCAGCTTATTGCACTGATTTAGGACATTGAGTTATTGAAAGATATTGAAACTTGTATCACATAAACAAGCTTATACAGTGCTGAGAAAAAGTTTGTGAATCCCAATGATAATTATGGAAATTCCATAGTTTTACCATGATAACCTTCTTGAATCAAAACCAGTCTTTTCTTATGTAACGCCCCTCCCACTCCTGTTAGTGTCTGGAGTACACAACACCTAACTCACTGTAAGTGACGAGGCCTGGGTTCCCAATACTTATTTAAATTATAATTTGTCTGTTAGAGATATATGTGCACTGTTTCTTTAATGCGGTGCCTCCACCTATGTAAGGGACATCTAAATACATGTGCACCCCTTAATAGGAATTATTATCAAATACTAACCCCAGTATCCACTCACACAACACACACCAATAGAAATAATAATAAACACACAATGAACAAAGGCTAGGCATTAAAATAAATAACATACAACCAATATTACAAATAATATATTTACTCTTAAATAATATGCGTTGCTATGCAAAATAATTAAACTCTTGCACTACAGGGGGGCCGCACACACATGTACTCACATGTACTCACATGTACTGAACACGTGCTCCAATATAAAAGAAATCTCACGTTGCAGGCTTGAACCGTCGCTCGGGTACGGAGTGGCAATAGTCAAAAAAACTAAATGCCCCTTCCTTATTTATGTCAAATAAGCACAAAATTATACTTTCAAAAAATGTTTTTTTGAATGAAAGCAGTACTCATGACCAGCAACACAGTTCTGTTTCTTGCTTCCAAGGTAAGTTCTTAGAAGGACACAATAAACACAACAACAGCTGAAAAATCTTCTTTTCCAACGTGGCCAGAGGTACTTGGGGCTTTCTCCTGGTCACCCCGAGTGCTATCTGGGTCTCAGCAGCAGTTCCAGACGCCAGCAGAAAAGTAAATTAATAACAAAAAAAAAAGACTATACCATAAAATGGTGACTGTCTACAGCAAACGTTTGGTTTACTGAAATATATTAGCCTCTTATACTCTGCTAATTAAGTACAAAATATATCGTTCAGATAATATTTCTTTTACTATAAAACTTTTCTTTCACTCCCTCACGTTGCGTCTGTTCCTTCGCACTCTCTCGAACCTCCTTTCTCTCTCTCACGTTGCGTCTGTTCCTCCTCGCACTCTCTCGAACCTCCTTTCTCTCTCACACGTTGCGTCTGTTCCTCCTCACACTCTCGAACCTCCTTTCTCTCACTCTCTCGTTGCGTCACGTTCCTCCTCACACTCTCTCTCTCTCTCTCGCACAAACCCAATCAAAATGCTAAGTCCCACCCCCAAATTCCACTACCTGTTGGCTAATTGGTTCAGAGGGGAAACCTGTCCAATAGAATTGTGTTTAGGTGTAGCAAGCTAGTAAATGTGATTCTGGTGCATTCTAACTATGTTACGAGAAATACAACATTTTTATTTAAAGGAATAGCGCAAATTTGCAGCAGGGCTACATCCTCCCCCTTCTAGAATGTCTGGATGTCCCCATCAGACTTAACTTTTTACCAGATGGTTGTCTTTACAGCTACAATTGTGACACTTTGCTAATGGATTGCACCATAACGTAGCGCATTGACTCTGACATTGCACTTCAGGATAGCTGCTACTGATTTGAATGACCATTCCCCGGTGTATTATGGTCAAAGGCACATCAGAAGGTTTTCCTGGCTCATCATAGGTTAAACGGATGACAGGCTTCACTTCTCTCTTAGCACGACGTTCAATTGTAGGATCCCCACCCTCCGCCAATATAGAGACGTCTCCCTCGTTAGGCTCTGTGTCCACCACAGGGTCAATTGGGTGTTGGGCGTCCTCTTCCTCCAAGGCAGTCTCTCCGTCAGAACTTTCAAGCTCTTGGGAAGAGCTGGCACTGCTATCTTCTAAGACAAGCTCTGCTCCATCAGGGACAGTTCCAATCTCTGGGTGCATGTCAGAACCAGTGGGCTTGATGATGCTCTCATTTAAAGTGGGATGGTCATGGTAGCACACTCCTCCATCTTCAGACTCTGATGAAGTGTCTCCCTGTTCTTCATAGCTTTCATCTTCATGTGTCACGTTCTTAGGCACCTCCTTCTTCTGGTACCTTTTGGCCTGTGTTCTGGTGACAGGTCTAAGTGACGTTTTTTTCACTCCTGAGTTGACAGGCATCCTCACTAGGTAGCCAATGGGTAACAGGTGATCTCTGTGAACTGTCTTCACAATACCCATTCCTTTCTCAGGCTTGACCCGGTACACAGGTAAGTTCGGCAACTTCTCCACTACTACATGTGGTACCGATTTCCATCTGTCCTCCAACTTATGCTTTCCTTGCATCCCTAGGTTGGGTAGAAGTACACAATCACCTACTTCTAATGTCTGGTTATGCACATGCTGATCGTAACGTCTTTTGTTACTCAAGTGATTTTGGCAGGCAGCATTAGTGGATAACCGATAGGCTTCTTTCAACTCGGCTTTCAGCTTGGTGACGTACTGCTGGTATGTTGCGTACGATTCACGGTCAGGTGACACACCAAAACAGAGGTCCACCGGAAGACGAGCTTCTCTCCCAAACATTAAATAGTATGGGGAGTACCCTGTAGGGTCATTCTTGGTGCAGTTATAGGCGTGCACTAACTGACTGACATGTTGGCTCCATCTCTGCTTCTTGGACGGGTCAAGGGTTCCTAACATGGATAGTAGAGTCCAATTAAATCTCTCAGGTTGTGGGTCCCCTTGAGGATGATGCGGAGTAGTTCTGGACTTCCGTATTCCCAGCATACTTAAGAGTTCCTTTATTAACCGACTCTCGAAATCGCGACCCTGGTCGGAATGGATTTGGGCAGGAAATCCATAATGGATAAAATATTTCTCCCACAATACTTTGGCAACTGTGGTGGCCTTCTGATCTCTTGTGGGAAAAGCCTGCGCATACTGAGTAAAATGATCAGTGATGACCAGGATGTTGGCTATCCCCTTCGAGTCAGGTTCTAGGGACAAGAAGTCAGTGCATACAAGGTCCAGAGGCCCTTCACTACTGATCTGGTTCAGTTGAGCAGCTCTGTGGGGTAATGTCTTGCGTCTGATACATGTTCCACAGTTCTTAATGTATTGGTCCACTTCGGATGCCATCTTCAGCCAGTAAAACCGATCTTTTAGGAGCTGCATAGTTCTCTCCACTCCCAGGTGACCCAATTCATCATGCATGGCTTGTAAAACCATCATCCGGTATCTGCTAGGCAGTACAAGTTGATGGACTTTCTTTCCATGAGCTCTTTTAGTCATTCGGTACAGCAGGTTATTCTGCATCACAAGTTTCTCCCACTCTCGCAGTAACAGGGTGATGTCGGGGTGTTTGTGCTTCACTGCCTGTGGCCCTCGACCACTTTTAATAACACATCCAATCTCTCCAATCACTGGGTCCACTTCCTGAGCTTTCTGCAGGTCTTTATTGCTCAGCTGTTCTAGTGGGCTCAATTGCAGAAGGGCTGGAAAAGCATAGCAGTCGGGTATTGCTATAGGTGATGCTCCCAATTGATCTACCACATGTGTGTTGAATTCAGGAGACTCAGTTACTTCCACCCGTTGGCATACAGCTTTTATACCTGAAGGCAGGATTTCTTTCCATTCATTGGTCAGATTACTAGAATGCAATCTTCGCGACAGTAAATCAGCATCGAAGTTGTTTCGTCCAGGTCTGTACTGGTTATTAAAATCATAGGTGGCAAGAGCTGCAAGCCATCTATGACCTGTAGTGTTCAACTTTGCTGTTGTCAAAACATAGGTGAGAGGATTATTATCCGTTCTCACTGTGAACTTGGCTCCATAAAGATAATCGTGAAATTTATCCACGACGGCCCATTTAAGTGCCAAGAACTCAAATTGGTGTACTGGGTATCGTTGTTCGGACATGGCTAACTTCCTGCTAGCAAAAGCTACTGGTCTCAAACCTTCAGCGTATTCTTGGTTTAATACAGCACCCAACCCATTCACGCTTGCATCTACATGTAAGATGTAGGGCTTAGTACTGTCAGCAAAAGCCAATACCGGTGCATTGGTAAGGCAGCGAATGATCTTCTGGAATGCTTCGGTGCACTGATCATTCCAACGGTCTCCAAAGGGCTCTGACTCTTTAAAGTAGGACTTTTCACTGTCTTTGGAGGTCTTCTTTCCATGCTGTGCTGGTGGATAGCCTTTGGTAAGTTCTGTCAATGGTCTGACAATGGCTGAGTAGTTTGCCACAAATCTACGCCACAGAATCCCAGAAAGGATCTTAATGACTTCAGGTTCATAGGTTGCTCCCAATTGGCCATGGCTTCTACTTTTGCAGGGTCTGTTGCTACACCGTGTTCAGAGACAATATGGCCAACATATTTAACCTGAGGCTGACAGAATTGGCACTTGTTTATTGACACTTTCAGGCCACATTCTTCCAGCCAATCAAGAACTTTCAAAAGTCGCTCTTCATGTTCTTCCAACGTCTTACCAAATACGATTATGTCATCAAGGTAGACTAACACTTGGAGAAGGTTCATATCCCCCATGGCTTTCTCCATTAGCCGCTGAAAAGTGGCTGGGGCACCCGTGATACCCTGCGGCATACGTTCAAATTGGTAGAAACTGAGAGGACAAATGAACTCTGTCTTCTCCTTGTCTTCCTCTGCCATAGGTATCTGGTAATATCCGCTGTGCAGATCTAGTACTGAAAACCACTTGCTACCAGACAAACAGTCCAACCCGTCATCAATGCGCTGCATGGTGTACTGGTCTGGTATGGTCCTGCTGTTCAAAGTGCGATAGTCTATGCACATTCGTACTGATCCGTTCTTCTTCCTGGCTACAACTATGGGTGAGGCATATGGGCTACAAGACTCCTTAATAATGCCTGCTGCCAACAACTCTTGCAAATGCTGGTGTATATCTTCAATATCGGCAGGGGCAAGCCTTCGTGACCTCTCCCTGAAAGTTCTTGAGTCACTAAGCCGGATAGGGTGTTCAACTCCTGCAGCAAGTCCCACGTTGACAATGCATTGGCTCGTTCAGACAGTTTTCTGCTCAGTCTCTCCTTCCATGTCTCTGGAATGGGAGATGTTCCAAAATCATAAAACAGCTGGGGATCAAGGGCAGGTATCTGTTGGTTATGTCTTTGAGCCTGAGCTACTGTGTCCGTCTTGTATAGGTAGGCCAGCACTGTCCCACTAGGCAATGGGGTTTCTTTCATCGATTCTAAGGAGTTAGATTGTGTACAGCCTGAAGTACTTAAAAAATAGATGGTGATTAAGTAGATTCAAGAAAATGCACGCCTAGTCCTTTTCTTCAATCAGTTGCCAGGTTTATTGAAATATGCAGGGAGTCTGGTCCCAGGTACAGGACAAACACTCAAAATTACAATGTTTGCGTGACATTAAATACCCTTCTGTATAGATGGTCCACCTCCCCTTTCTCTGACATTAACCAATGGTCAAGGTAATTTAAATTATTGTGTGAGTGTTAATGTGTGTGTGTCTGTGTGTGTGGTCTAGTGTGACAACCTCTGAACTCAGAGCATTCTTCACACTCCTGGAGACAAAAGGTCCATACATCTGCCTTTTGTTGTCTCCTTGCGACCCCCATTGATGCCAGTGGGATTATCTCTTTTGATCTCTCTGAAGTCCTAGAGCCTGTTCCCTTCTAGTCCACAGCATTGTTATCTCAGTAGCTTGCAGTCATTGTTGGGCAGTTTGTAGACGCATCGTCTCTATCAGTGGTTAGCAGTACATGCAATTTGAACCAAACAAACAGTCTGCTATCTGCAATATTAGTCTCTTTTCAGAAAAGAACACCAGTATAGCTCTGCTAGTCCACATGCGTAGCAAACCCCTAATCAATTCTCAATCCATGTTTTCCAACAAAGGCCGATACTGAAGCGTTGTGCTTGTCTACGAATCCCTTAGGGTACTTAGACGGACACCCCCTTTGGCAGTGCTATGTTAGGCGGTGTCTCAAATCATGAAGATGCCCTTTTCCAATGGCTGGGGACTGCGGACTCCACAGATAACATTACACTCACTTCTGGGCGCAATAGTCAGTGGTCCCGAGCCCAACCACTTCACTTGACCGATGCAGTCGTCTTGCTGTTTACTCTTTGGTTCCTGCTGTTTTCTGTAAGCTTGAGAACACAAAGGGTGGATATGCAGAGAGGTAACAAAGTCAGGGCCAGCTGTCTCTTCACAGAGTTTGGCTAGACACTGAAACATACTTGCATTAGTCCCAATTATGACAGGTACCTGTTCAGGGCTACGTGGTTCTGGGCAGATCAAAGCCAAAACAGAGGTAGACTCTTGAATTCCTGCAACATCTTTGGGAAATTCTAAATCTACTACTATGTATCCTCTATAGGGATAGCTGGTGTCACTCAGGCCCCAGATGGCCAATCCTTCGACTGGGTAAATGGGCAGGTGTGGTAGAAACCGAGAGTACCACTTATCAAAGATAATGGTCACTTGTGAACCACTATCTAGCAGAGCACTGCATGGTCGTCCACAAATCTTCACTGTGATCACTGATGATGGTCCTATTAGCCCTTTGGGAAGGTGGCATGTCTTCTTTAAGGCTATTGCATTCTTCCTGACCGAGCAGTTCGCATTAGGAGACTCGGCAGGCTCCTTGCCTGGTCCTCTCTGTTCACTTTTCATCTTACGCAAGGAACGAATGAGCTTTTGAGTCACTCTAGCAAGGTTTTCAGGTGTGCTGCATTTGTTGGCGATATGCCCATCTTCTCCGCAGCGATAGCAGAAGTAATCCCCAGAACCTTTAGCTGCCTGAGGTCTACTGCTGTTGTGGGCACGAGCTGCTCCAGCTGTTCTCAGCATTTGCCCGTCCACAATTGATGGTACTGGTGTCATGTTCAACACAGTGACCTTCTGCTGCAGGTCTTGTACCTGACGCTTCAATGCTTCTATCTCACAGTCTTGATCAGGCTGCAATGTAACAGGCTTGACCTTCTTTGCTTGACTTCCAGTAACACTTGATTCCTTTGACTGACTATGCTGCATCATCATGGCAACAAACCCAGTTTGCAACTCTTTAACTTGAGCTTTCAGTTCACGAAACTTCAGGTTCTCGTCATCTCTGACCTGTATCTGCTTTACACTGGTGCTCAGTTTATGACGAGCAGCTTCTTGCTCCTCCTCTTTGCGGATTTCATTCAGGAGAGTCAGGAACGCAAGGGTGTTATCCTTCCTCTCCCTTAATCTCAGCTGTATCAGCATCAGTTCAGACTCAGTAGCACCTCATATAAGCTGTTCAATGCGCACAAGATCAATGTGGCTTGACGCAATGCCTCCTTTCAGCATTACTTTCTTTAAAGGCCTCTCTAGCTTCCTCAGAAAATCAGACAGCTTTTCTCCAGGCTGTTGTCTTAATGATCTAAATGCAAAATAAAGATCCTCACCAGACTCGGGGGTTCCAAACGTGTGTTCAAGTGCTTCCAGGTAGTCCATCGGGCTAGCATCAGGGTTGGCATCCCTCACTGCTTGAATAATCTCCAAAGCAGGTCCTTTCAAGCTCTCCTCGATTCTCTTCCTTTTCTCTCTGCTGGAGCAGTCACACTCTTGAACCATGAGACAGGCTTGATCCATCCAACTATCAAAACTCTCCTCTCCCGAGGGAGTAGGAATGCTTCCTGAGAATGTTCGTAACCGCCGATACGCATTATTCTCGTTGTGTGATTTCACTGTTTTCTCTAAAATGTCTCCAACTGCACGAATTATGGATTCAGGGGACGTGGTTTGCAATGCTTCAGCTGGGTGGATCCTGGTCCTCACATAACATCTTCCCTTCTTCCTGCAGCACCTTTGTAAGCTTCTCCTGAAAGCTTGAGGTTGGAATACCTTCACCAGGATCAACTGTTGCTCCATCAGCTACCACTAGCGTCCAGGCTGCAAGATCACCAGGTAGCAGTACTTCATTGGGGACCTGATCTGTGTCCTCTATTTGAGAGCACTCACACAATACCATTAAACTCTTTGTAAGGGCATTAAATGTTTTCCCTCTTACTCTCACGCGTCCAAACACCTTAATAGTGTGCATGGTTTCTTCAATAAAGGCTATATCGGTACCTTCCGGTACACCAATCACTAATACTGCATGGACAGAGTCTATTTCTTCACCTCTGCACCAATTAAGCAGTTGTGCTCGCTCAGCGGTACTGGCTGACTGCTTCATGGTGCACTGGCATTCAATACAGGGCTTACTGAGTGAATAATGACACTCTATTCTCTAACAAAATGAAAAAAATAGTCCATCCCAGCGGGGCCTTCATTTATGTAACGCCCCTTCCACTCCTGTTAGTGTCTGAAGTACACAACACCTAACTCACTGTAAGTGACGAGGCCTGGGTTCCCAATACTTAGTTAAATTATAATTTGTCTGTTAGAAATATATATGTACTGTTTCTTTAATGCGGTGCCTCCACCTATGTAAGGGGCATCTAACTATACGTGCACCCCTTAATAGGAATTATTATCAAATACTAACCCCAGTATCACACAACACACACCAATAGAAATAAGTAAACAATTTACTCAAATAAATGCCCATTAGTAAGGTATTTTCAATAATAACATAAACACCCAATAAACAAAAGCTAGGTAATAAAATAAATAACATACAATTAAAATTACAAATAATATATTTACTCTTAAATAATATGAGTTGCTATGCAAAATAATTAAAGTCTTGCACTACAGTGGGCCCACACACACACACATGCACACACGTGTACTCACGTGTACTGAACACGTGCACCAATATAAAAGAAATATCACGTTGCAGGCCTGAACCGTCGCTCGGGTACGTAGTGGCAAGAATAAAAAAAAATGCCCCTTCACTTATTTATGTCAAATAAGCAACACAAATTATACTTTAAAAAAAACGGTTTTTTGAATGCAAGCAGTACTCACGACCAGCAACACAGTTCTGTTTCTTGCTTCCAAGGTAAGTTCGTAGAAGGACACAATAAACACAACGACAGCTGAAAAATCTTCTTTTCCAACGTGGCCAGAGGTAATCGGGGCTATACCACAAAATGGTGACTGTCTACAGCAAACGTTTGGTTTACTGAAATATATTAGCCTCTTATACTCTGCTAATAAAGTACAAAATATATCGTTCAGATAATATTTATTTTACTATAAAACTTTTCTTTCACTCCCTCACGTTGCGTCTGTTCCTTCGCACTCTCTCAGACTTGGGGTAGTTTTAGCGATTCAGGGTGGGGTTAACGTGATGACCAACCGATAAACAAGTCGTCCCCTTGGGATAAGGTTATCTTAACCAACATCCACATCGTTCGGTATTGATCATTTACAATTACGACACACGTATAGATTGATAACACTACTACCATACAACTGGTTTTGCCAGTTAAACCTCCGCAACCTGGGACCCCGATCGGTGTCCGTGTACCCCCACCCAAAATGCTCCCACCTTGTTAAACCGAATCTAACATATCAAGGCATTGTTAACGAATTAACACATTAAATTTACCCGTTTAGACTAGTATAACTCCACTAGTTCACACCCCAATTTTTCCCAACAACGTCAAAACACACCACGTCCCTCCTCCCCCACCACTTGCTCTTCACGACCGCCCTTTCCTTTGACTCGACACGACCCCCCACCTTCCAAACAAAGGTACCCCCCCCCCCCAGCTTTGATTCCATGTGATTGACTTAGTTGATTCATGCGAACTTAACGAAAACAAATCATAACAGCTTACATTCCTAACTTTAGATAGAAACTACTCCGGACAGTGGGATTAGCGATATCACTTGATGTAGTTGTAAACTTAATGTTTTGATTTCTTCCGATCCTTTAACAAATCTGTTTGCCAAATAAACGTACGCCACGGGTTTACCGAGCACTTCCATTGTGTGTGTAATAATTAAAGAAACAGAGCACCTGTTGAAAGAACAACGTGGACTCGGCTGAAAAAGTACAGAGTACATCACATTTGGTACCCAGAAGTGGGGCCTGTTTTTTTTTTTTTTTTTTTGAGTGAGAACCCCTCAACATGGAAGAGTTACTTAAAACAGTTATACAGGCAACGACAGCGCAGCAACATGCCACAGCGGCTTTACAGGAGCATACCAAAGTCCTGGCAGAACAAGCGGCACAGGATCGTCAAGAATGGAGACAACTATGGAGCCAGATGAATTCTGGAGACCGGGTGGGAGCAGCTTCTGGGGGACCACGTCCTATACGAGATAGTCATGTTTTATAGAAAATGAACACAGCAGATGACGTGGAAGCTTACCTTTTGGCTTTCGAAAGGACCGCCAGGCGAGGGGCTTTGACACCCGCACAGTGGGCTAGCATTGTTGTACCTTTTTTTTTTGAGGGGAGAGGCTCAAAAAGCTTATTTTGATTTGGAGCTAACAGAAGCAGCTAATTATAATCTTCTGAAAGCTGAGATTTTAGCAAGAGCGGGGGTCACCGCAGCGGTGAGGGCTCAACGCTTTCACGCTTGGAAATATGAAGATGGAAAAGCACCAAGGTCGCAGCTATTTGACTTAATCCACTTAGCCCGTAGGTGGCTTCAACCCGAGAAGAATAGCTCAGGGTGGGTTGTGGAAATACTGGTCCTGGACCATTATCTAAGAAGACTTCCAGTGGGTTTACGAAAATGGGTGGCACAGGGCAGTCCAAGCATTGCAGATGAACTAATCGCTCTGGTCGAGCGCCAACTCACTGCCCTGGAAATTGCCCAGCCCACATTTCGTTTTGCCAAAAGCAACTGGCGCCCCGCAAGCCCGAAACAACGCACCGCCGAGAATCCCGGTAAGGATGTGTGGGAAAAAGGGGGCGCTGAAGTGCGGTCTAGAACTGTGAAGGGACCTTGGTCAGGGGAGAATAAATTGTTTGAAATGCAGAGTTTTCCGTATAACAGGGTGCAATGTTTTAAATGTGATGGTTGGGGGCACATTGCCAGAAATTGTCCCGAAAGGGGGAAGGTAGAGTCAATGGACTGTCATGTGGTTACTATGGTAAATAACTTATTTTCCTGCAGTTCACTAAAAACAGAGTATGTGTTTGCTGTTAAAATAGGGGATAAAAGCACAGTTGCTTTATTAGATTCAGGCTGTGGGCAGAGCTTGATATCCGCTGTCCTGGTGGGGGAACACTTTTCTATAGACCAGGCGGGGGTACGAGTAATGTGCATTCACGGTGATATTAAAACCTACCCAGCCACCACCGTAAATATAAAAATAGGTTCCCAGGAAGTAAAGTTAAAAGTGGGGGTGTTACCTAGGCTTCCGTGTCCAGTGATTGTAGGTCGTGATTGTAACGAATTTGCTCGCTTAGTACAGTTACGAGAGGTTTTTGTTGCCAGTAAGGAGTCGGGGCCATCCAGTGGCCAGGAACAAGAATTGTCTGAGTTGTTTCCGTTTGACAAAGAGGTACTAGCTGAACCTGGATAAACTAGGAACACACGTAGTCAAAAGTGTAGGACCCAAGCTAAGCCGCAAAGGCTCCCTGGGGGGAGGTATACAAGCAAAAGTACAGATCCCCAAAAGCGTGCAGGGCAGCCTAACAGGGAATCTGAGTCACGGGGAAGTTTAGAAGATAACCTCCCCGAAATGTGGGAGGAGCTAGCAGTGTCTAATTTTGACTTCAAACGGGAAAAAGTGGATTATAAAATCTTACAATGTGCCTTTAATCAAGCTGTGGTACCGGACGAATGTTATTGGGAAAATAGGGACACTGTAACTGTACCACATTTCATTGTTAAAAATTATCTCTTGTATCGGGTCACTAGAACTGAATGTGGGGAGGGGTTAGAACAGTTACTGGTGCCAAGTAAGTTTAAAAGTTTAATACTACAGCTGGCACACAGCCATCTGTTAGGAGGGCATTTAGGCACACAGAAAACCAGAGACCGGGTAATGATGCGGTTTCATTGGCCGGGAGTCTATAAAGATGCCCACCCCCAAAAAATAGAGCGGTTTTGTATATCTTGCCCAGAATGTCAACTGGTCGCTGGCAGGAAACCTACTCGAGCCCTGCTAGTCCCGTTACCTGTCATAGACGTGCCATTTGAAGAGTGGGAATGGACTTAATTTGGCCCCTGGAAAAGTCTAAAACAGGGTTCCAGTACATTCTGGTCATTGTGGATTATGCCACTAGATACCCAGAGGCTATACCGTTAAGGAATACTAATTCAATGAACATAGCACAAGCGCTGATACAGGTCTTTTCTATGGTCGGTTTCCCTAAAGAGATCCTTACCGACCAAGGGACCCCCTTTATGTCCATAGTTATGAAAGAGATGTGTAAGTTGTGCAAAGTAAAAAAAATTACTACCTCTGTTCACCACCCACAAACGGATGGTTTGGTGGAACGGTTTAATAAAACGTTAAAACAAATGATAAAAAAGGTAATGCACATAGATGGCAAAGACTGGGATAGTTTTCTTCCTTATCTTATGTTCGCTATCAGAGAGGTTCCTCAAGCGTCAACTGGGTTTTCCCTGTTTGAATTGTTGTATGGGAGACAGCCTTGGGGGATCTTAGATGTTGTCAAAGAAGTATGGGAGGGGACACCACCTAGAGGTGACAATCTGGTTGAGTATGTATTAAAAATGAGAGATGGAATGGAAAAGGTCAGCAGGCTGGTGAATGAAAATCTGGTCAGAGCACAAGAACTACAAAAGACGTCGTATAATGCCGGTGCTCGTTTAAGAGAGTTTAAAGTTGGAGACAAAGTGTTAGTTTTGCTGCCTTCACATGCACACAAGTTTTTGGCTAAATGGCAGGGACCTTTCCAAATAGTGGAGAAGTTAAGTAATGTAAACTATAAGGTGTGCCAGACAGGTAAAAGGAAACCATAGCAGATTTACCATGTCAATCCGCTGAAACCGTGGGTAGACGGGGAACCTTTAGTAGGCACAGTACAGTATGAAGATGTAGAACTGGGTCCTGAGTTGCTGGGCACGACAAGTGTAACTGAAATAAAAATTGGTAAACACTTGACTGCGGAACAGAGTACTAAAATTGAAGAACTAATTAATAGATATGACGACGTGTTCTCAGACTTTCCAGGGAGAACTAATCTTATATCCCATAGTATTGTTACCCCTGTGGGAGCCCGAGTCAGAATGAAACCATTTTGAATTCCAGAGTCAAAACAGGGTGATCTGGTTAAAGAAATAAAAACTATGTTGGAATTACAAGTAATTGAGGAATCAAATAGTGGCTGGTGCAGCCCGGTGTTGATGGTGCCAAAACCTGATGTAACTATAAGGTTTTGTATGGATTTCAGAAAAGTGAATGAAATATCAAAATTTGATGCATACCCAATGCCGAGGGTGGATGAATTGCTAGAAAGGTTGGGAAAAGCAAAGTATATTACCACACTTGACTTGACCAAAGGCTATTGGCAGGTGCCGTTGTCACCAGAGTCGAAAGAAAAAACAGCATTTGTAACTCCACAGGGTTTGTTCCAGTTTACAGTGTTGCCTTTTGGTCTGCATGGCGCACCGGCCACATTTCAAAGGCTTATGAACAGGATACTTAGGCCACATAGTCACTATGCAGCAGCTTATCTTGACGATGTGGTCATTTTTAGCATTGATTGGGAGTCTCATGTATACAAAGTGGAAGCGGTATTGAGATCGTTAAGGGAAGCAGGCTTAACAGCTAATAAAAAGAAGTGTGCATTCGCTCTGCAGGAGACAAAATATCTGGGGTTTTCACTCGGACGTGGCTTAATTAGACCACAGCAAAGCAAAATTGAAGCCGTTTTGTCTTGTGCCCGTCCAGTGAACAAAAAACAAGTCCGAGCCTTTCTCAGACTTATTGGCTATTATCGCCGGTTCATTGAAAACTTTGCCTCAAGAGCTGTGCCCTTAACGGAACTCACTAAAGCCTCCGCGTCTAACATGGTAAAATGGTCAGCAGAGGCTGAAAGGGCATTTTTAGACTTTAAATCAGCACTGTGCTCTGAGCCTGTTTTGATAAGTCCTGACTTTGATAAACCGTTTGTATTACAAACAGATGCTTCGGAAGTGGGTCTAGGGGCAGTGTTATCACAGTCCTGTGAGGGGGAGGAACATCCTGTTTTATTTTTGAGCAGAAAGCTCCTACCAAGGGAAAAAACATATGCCACAATAGAAAAGGAGTGCTTAGCTGTCAAGTGGGCAGTGGACTCGTTGAGGTATTATCTCTGGGGAAGGAGATTTACTCTGGTTACAGACCATGCCCCATTACAATGGATGTATCGTTAGAAAGACAAGAATGCGAGAATAACCAGATGTTTTTTTTTAACATTACAGCCCTACTGTTTTGACTTTTTACATAGAAAAGGTAAAGAACACGTAAATGCTGATTTCCTGTCTAGGTTTCCACAGCCAGCAAAAATCTTGTATGCCCGACCCCACGGGATCGTGCAGAGGGGGAGGGTGTGTGATGATGGGTATGTACCAAACGTCAATTTGGAGGCTTTTGGACCCTGGGGCTAGCCACACACATTGTATGATGACGAATGTAACAATTGCTTAATTGTATAGTTAAGGTAACAATTGCTTAATTGTGTATTTAATGGGCAAATGCTGATCAGATGTGAGTGATCAAGTTGGGGTTAAGAAGGTTTTCAGTTGGTGTGTTCAGGGGAGGGGGTTGAAACGGAGAGCGAGGAAAGAAACTGATCGGTGGAAAGGTGTGTCGAAACAAAGGTACGAGTTCTGACAAAAGTGCTTGAATGTGATTTGGTTTAGGTGATTTATGGAATTGATTTAAACAGGGGAACAGGCTTACCCTGCCCTGCATTAGATAGAACTACTATTAACCAGTTTAATTAGCGCCTAAAGAAGGGCTAGGTTTTGTTTTATGTTTTTGTTTGTTTATAACTTCTGTTTGCTAATAAACGTACGCCACGGCGTTTACAGAGCACTTCCATTGTGTCGTGTAATAATTAAAGAAACAGACACCTGTTTGAAAGAACAACGTGGACTCCGGCTGAAAAGGTCAGAGTACATCACACTATGTTACAAGAAATACAACATTTTTATTTAAAGGAATAGCGCAAATTTGCAGCAGGGCTACACACATATATTTCGTGTCCAACACAAGGACAACTTCAATATTGTCATACTTCTGTTAAACGTTCAATAGAGGTATACAGTATGAAGCACAGTGTGTTAAACAGGTATAGAGTATGAAGCACAGTGTGTTCAGATGTCATACTTTAGTGTCAAGAAGTAACTACCATCTGTCATACTTAGGTTACAAAATGATCTTACCATATTTTCATAACGCGTGTCACACAAGTTATCTTATTTCAAAAGACAAAGCAAAAAAAAAAAAAAAAATGTCATCTTCGTTCACACAATTATCTGCATTATGTCATCCTTCGTGTAACAAGGTGTGTTAAACAGGTATAGAGAATGAACCACAGTATGTTCAACCAACCCGGGCGTGTCAAACAAAGTTATCTTCCATTATAGCATGCTTCTGAACTTAGAGCAGAATAGTTATTACAAGCCCCCCCCCCCCACTTATATTAGTTTTGACAAATTATCTCGATATGGAACACAAGGTATCTTTCCATACGCTCATACTTAATCAGCACAAGTCATCTGCGGATATGCAAACTTTGTGTCACACAGTTATACCATATGCCTACTGTCTCACACAGTTTAAATGTTGTGCATACTTCGTCGATACACAAGTTAATCTTCGATCTGGTAATACTTCTTGTGAACAAGTCTTGTTCCAGATGTTATACTTTGTGTCACACAAGTTCTAAATATGTCATACTTCGTGTCCCACAAAATCATCTCCCAATAGTCACACTTCGTGCCATACCAAAGTCATTCATTCTATTATGTAAAATTGTCTGTCCGCACACAGGTCAACTTCGTATACAGTGTGAAGCACAATTTGTTCAATAGAAGGTATACAGAATGAAGCATAGAGTGTTCAACAGGTACACAATATGAAGCACAGTGTGTTGATTAGAATGTATACAGTATGAAGCACAGTGTATTCAATGGACAGTATACAGTATGAAGCCCAATGTTTAATAGAAGGTATACAGTATGAAGCACAGTTTGTTCAATAAATATTAAATCTCGTCCACACAATTTGTACATACTTTACTTCGGTCATCCCAAGTCACTCTTCCATATGTAATATTTCATGTCAACACAGGTCATCTTACTATGTCACTTACTTGTTGGTCAAACGAGTATATTCTATTGGCATATCTGGGATCAATAGTATCATAATTCGGTTCACAAATATATGTGCCATATGTCATAGTCGTTGTCACACAATTTGCTCGTCCATATCATAATTCGTGTCACAACAAAAAAAAAAGTCCATCTTATAATATGTCATACTTAGTGTCAAACTATTCAATACTTCATATCTCATTCCTTCTTGTCTGCCTATAAAGTATACAGGATGAAGTACAGTGTGTTCAAAATGTACATTCTGAATACTTAGCTGCTCACACAAGTTATAAAGTATTAATCATAATTCGTGTCACAAAATTATGGTATTACAGTATGAGGCACAATGTGTTCAACAGATGTACACTATGAAACATAGTGTGTTCAACAGAAGGTTACAGTATGAAGCAAAGTGTTTATTAGAAGCTATACAGTATGAGGCACGGTGTGTTCAACAGGTATTCAGTATGAAGCATCGTGTGTTGAGTAGAAGGTATACAGTGTGAAGTATAGAGTGTTCAGTAGAAGTTTCACAGTATAAAACACTGTGTTCAATATAATGTATACATTATGAAGTACAGTGTGTTCAACACATTTACAGTATGAAGCACAGTGTGTTGAGGACAAGGTATACAGTATCAAACACAATGTGTTCAATATATATACAGTATGAAGCACAGTGTGAGTAAGCTTCCCCTTCCATGTGTCATACACTCGTGTCATACAAAGTCATCTGGACATATGATCCGTCGTATCAAACAAGTTGTAATATGTATCCTTTCGTAGTCACACAACTAATATTACATATGTCATACGTCGTGTCACATAAGTTAACGCATATGTTATACTCGGTCAAATTATTATCTTAAATGGCTGGTAAGGGAACAGGTGTAGCGGTGATGCGGTGCAGGAGTGATGTACAGACAACAGTGATTCAGTGAATAATTGCTTTATTGCTCTTTTCCAGGTCTGTCGACCGTCAAAAATAATAAATCCCCGTCAATACACAACAATGTGTAAAGCACGTGGATAACAAAAACAGGGCACAGTCCCGAATAAAACACAAGACGCGGTCACCAGTCCTGGGTGAGTGAAGACGTGCAGGTGCTCGGTGCAGACATATGTTTGTGTGGAGTGTAGTGGTGCTCCAGATCGTGCTGACCATGGCGACAGCTCCAGAGGTGTGCTTAACTGTCTAGTGCTGAATACAAAACCAGACAGTTGCACGGACAGACACAATAACACAAAACACAAACGCAATTCGCTCTGAGAGCTACTCTCTCAGTCCTTCTCTCTTCAAGCGTTAACACAAACGAAGGAAAAGATCAGCGTTACCCTGTCCCCTATATGTAATCCCGCATGACATCTAGGTTAACGGTTGCAGCTGCCTTATTATTGCAGCTGCCTCTCGTTTACCTTTCAGGTCAATACGGGCTTACAACAGAGTCTCACTTCTTTCCATGCCGACCGACTTCCCTGTCCCAAAAACGAACCGTCAGCCAGGCCTTCCAGATACTTCTCCTCTCTTTCTTTAGCGCCCTCACAGGTCGAGAGGAATATTTATCACCAGAACTCATTATATTTCTGTTACAAAGGTATACAGTATGAAGCACAGTGTGTTAAACAAGTATAGAGAATGAAGCACAGTGTGTTCAGTAGAAGGTGTACAGTATGAAGCACAGTTTGTTCAATAGAAGGTATATAGTATGAAGTATGGTGTGGGTGTGGAGCAGACATCACAGAGTCACTTCTGAATTTGCAAATACCCTATCACAATGGTAGGGTGAACTTTATTAACAAAAAAAGAAAACACAGTTCAAAGCAACAAAATTATAAATCATAAGTTCCAACAGAGCGAGTCCCTCTCAGCTCCTTGGGTGCACTTCTGGGGTGGTGAAAGTGCAGGTGCTCAGGTGCTTAAGTGTCCAGTTCTGTTGTCCGGGGTGTGTGGTGTCCAAGGTGAAAAGTGCTGGCAGTGAAGCTCCTTGGCGTCAGGGATCACTCTGAGAATAAACACAAACACGTAGCACAAAAATAATCAAATAAACAAACACACTGCTCAGGAACCTAGCTCCAGTATTACTTCAACAAGCCTCGCACTTACAAAATGATAGGGGACTCCACCCCATGATCAGCGTGACTCAGCACACCTGCCAGTTTTCTAATGCAGCACAGCTGATCACAGTGATTTTGTCCCCTAATTTGGTCATTCCGCCCTGCACCAAGATGAAGCAAAGTGTTTATTAGAAGCTATACAGTATGAGGCACGGTGTGTTCAACAGGTATTCAGTATGAAGCATCGTGTGTTGAGTAGAAGGTATACAGTGTGAAGTATAGAGTGTTCAGTAGAAGTTTCACAGTATAAAACACTGTGTTCAATATAATGTATACATTATGAAGTACAGTGTGTTCAACACATTTACAGTATGAAGCACAGTGTGTTCACGTATCGGAGAACACAGTGTTTCAATAGTTATTTGTATGAAGCAAAGTTTAATAGAGGTAACGTATGAAGTAAGTGTGTGTCAATATTTAACAGTAGAAAGCACACTGTGTTCAGGTAGAAGGTATACAATATGAACAATGTGTGTTCAATAGAAGTATCCAGCATGAACACAGGAGTTTAAGTAGAATATTCATTATAAAAGGACAGTGGTGTGCGTAGACGGGTATACGTATGAATCCCAGTTTGTTCAATATAAAGGTATACAGATGAAGTACGTGTGTTCAAAAGATTACAGAATGAGCACAGTGTGTTTCAGATAAGATGTATACAGTATGGCAGCACATATGTTTCTTAAAAGGTAACATTATAAGCACATTGTGTCCATTTGAAGTCAGACAGTAAGAAGCATAATTTGTCCACTAAAGGTATCCAGTAGGAAGCATAGTGTGTTCACAGGGAATCAATGAGGTGAAGACACATGTTTTTATTACACTGTCTAAATACAGGATTAAGCACAGTGGTTGTTCAACTAGTTATAAGGGAAATGAAGTAAGGTTAAAATATGTAATAGAACAGTCCTACAGTATGAAGCAAGTGTGTTTTAAGCAGTGGGGTCATAGAGAAAGCGGTGACAATATAAGCAACAAGTAGTGAATGGTGAAAGTTCAGGGGAGTAGGGACAAAGAAGACAGGATATAAGCCAGGGTATTGAGTCACTGCAAACACGATGTTTGCTTCAATAGATACATAGTATAATATATAGAAGCTCAAATCGTGTGTCTCAATGAACGGTGTACTAACTGGAACAGTTACATACGCATACATGTTGTTTTACCGCAATATTGAACAAGACGGCATATAGTAGCTGAAGCAATCATGGATGATATCATTGAAGGTATACAATATCACATATCGCACGAGTATGCCGTATACTGACACCATGGTGTCTTTCATCAATCTATACAGTTTAACAAAACGAACTCACAATCTCTGACAACTACTTGTGATGGGTACTCGTAGCTATTAACGACTTTAGGTAGCATTCATCCCCTATAACCTACATATGAAGATACACTGCCATTCAGACAAGAATATACAGAACTATGCACTCGATCGCTCCATCGATCTATCTAGTCAGGTCAGCTATCGCAGTATGACAAGCAATAGTGTGTTACTAATAAAGGTTATCATCACTATGCTGTAATATAACGAAGCACTTATAGATGTCGTTACACGTATGCTACTCATATCGTACTGCACAGTGAGGATTCCTCATACTAGGCAAGCGCTATACATATGAGGCAGCTTCCTACGACTGGATACCGTCAAATGGACACAGGTGCTCAGTTAATAAGGTTACCTTCTATCTACTGACGGGCAGATGGTGCTCCCATACTGTGGAGCATATGATCTCGGGAACACAACGGTGCTTACCAGTTAATTCGTAAAGCTGTGAACCACACGGGAACGGCAAGCCAGTTCTGGGATGGAACACGGTGTTCATACTTACTGTATAAATACTGTATTAAAACCATTCTTACTGCACAACGCCACCCTGTCCCCTTTATGAATGACTACTTCTCTGAACAGCCTGTGCTGTCATTCTGTAATAAACCTTCCTATTGAACACACATTCTTCAGATGTATACCTTCGACTGAGCACAGTGGCGTGGTCTACTGTATAAATATTGCACACACTGTCTGCAGATTTAGCCATTCGGTGCCTGCTATTAATACTTTGCTTCATACAATATACCTTTTACACACGGTGCATTTCAGACTGTCTACTGGTTGAACACCCGGGTCAGACGGGGACAACGATGAACCGGGACCGGCAGGTAGACAGTACACTTGAACATATGTTTCATACTGTGTAACGTCTCCATTCCTTCTACGAACCTCTATACTAATCACCCGTAATAATATTCCTTCTAAACTGACCACGATGCTGCATCCTGCATCCTGTTTGAACCACCGGTCAGACTGTATAGCTTCTAATAAACACGGTGAGTAAGAGGGGGGGAGGGGGAAGGGGAAAATGAAAGAACAAAGCAAAGGGGATGACAAGTGGTGGAGTAGAGAATGGGCAGGTGTGCTGAGTCACCGTTGATCAGGGGGTGGAGCTCCCCTATCATGTTTGTGGTAATAGCGGATGCTTGTTATGTAATGGACCAGTTCCTGTGCTGTGTGTTTGTTTATTTGGTTATTTTTGTGCTGCGTGTTTGTGTTTGTCAGAGTGATCCCTGACGACAAGGAGCTGCCGCACCACTGCCAGCACCTTTCACCTTGGACACCACACACCCCAGACAACAAAACTGGACACTTAAGCACCTGAGCACCGGCACTTTTCACCACCCCAGAAGGGACCCAAGGAGCTGAGAGGGACGCGCTCTGTTTGGAACGTAGGATGTAATTTGGTGCGTTGAACGTTTTTTTTTTTTGTAATAAAGTTCACCCTCCATGGGGGGGGGGCCACAATTGCAGAAGGACGATTGGTGTGTCGGCTCCCCCCACCAGACGCATACATATACCTTCTATTAACAAACGGTGGCTTCTACTGTACAACAAAACCAGAACAACTTCTACTGAACACACTGTGCTTCATTCTCTATACTTGTTTAACACACTGTGCTTCATACTGTATACCGTGTACAGAAATATATGAGTTCTGGTGATAAATATTCTCTACCCTGTGAGTGCGCTAAAGAACGAGAGGAGAAGTATCTGGAGGGCTGGCCTGACAGTTCGTTTCTGGGTCAGGGAAGTGGGTCAGACTGGAAAGAAGCGAGACTGTGTTTTAAGACCGTATTGACCTGAAAGGTAATCGAGAAGCAGCTGCAAGTAATAAGCCTGCACCGTTTTACCTAGATGTCAGCGTGAGGAAAGATAAGGGCCAGGGGATGCTAGACGGGAAGGAGTGGTGGGGAACAGTTGCGAAAAGAAAAGAAGGAGAGAAAAGGACGGAGGAGGGGCGGGTGGGGGGGGGGTGATATGGGTATAGACGGGGGAAAATGTACGGTTTGGATAGTCCCACTAGATTAGCACCCTCCAAATGTTGGCGGGTCGGCACGATCGACACCAGCTCACTACACACAAACCTATGCTGCCCGGTTAAACCTGCCGGGAGTCTGCACCACCCAGCCTTGGTGACCGCATCTTGGTGCTTTATTCGACTTTGCCGTTTTTTATCCCCGTGGCTTTCACAGTGTTGGTGTAGGAAGGGAGGTTTTTTTTGACGGTCACCACTCTGAAACAACTAAACGAGCATAATCCCGAAGTATTGTTGTCTGCCTATCACTCCTGCACCGCATCACCGCTACACCTTTACCCTTTATACCAGCCAACCAAACTCTATTCTATTAAATACATTGGGCTGCATATTGTATACTGGTCCATTGGAACCTGGCTTCATACTGTATACCTTCTCAATCCCCACTCCGAAGCACTGTTGTTCATACTGTATACCTCTTGATCACACTGTGCTTCATACTGTATACCTTCTACTGAACACACTGTGCTTCATACTGTATACCTTCTATTGAACACACTGTGCTTCATACTGTATATATATTGAACACATTGTGTTTGATACTGTATACCTTGTCCTCAACACACTGTGCTTCATACTGTAAATGTGTTGAACACACTGTACTTCATAATGTATACATTATATTGAACACAGTGTTTTATACTGTGAAACTTCTACTGAACACTCTATACTTCACACTGTATACCTTCTACTCAACACACGATGCTTCATACTGAATACCTGTTTGAACACACTCGGTGCCTCATACTTTCGAAGCTTTTCTAATACACTTTGCTTCCATACTGTAACCTATTCCCCCCCCCCCCCCCCCCCCCAGCACCCCCCCCCCCCCCCCAAAAGCCCCCCCCCCCCCCCCCCCCCCCGAAAAGAAACAAAACCTCCCCCGCCCAACCACCCCCCCCAACCCCCCCCAAAAAAAGATGCAAACACCCCACACAACCCACAAAACCACAACCACAACACAAAATAAAAAACCCCAACCCCCCCCCCCCCCCAACCACCACACACACACACACACACAACACCAACACAACCCCCCCCACACGGAACAACACCCCCAAAAAACACACCAAACCCCCCCCAACAAACCCCTGAGAAAACCACCCTGTTGAACCCTTTTCAAGTGTACATCTTTTGACACTTTGCCTCGAACCTGGATTGCCGTGATTAACACTTTGCTCAATCTATATACTATTGAACACGTTTACGTGCTTCAATACTGACTCTGGTAAAACACACTGTACTTCATACTGTATACTCTATACCGTCTGTTCTTCATACTATATACCTTCTATTGATCAAACTGTGCTTCATACTGTATATCTTCTACTGAACACACTGTGCTTCATTCTCTATACTTGTTTAACACACTGTGCTTCATACTGTATACCGTGTATTAAACACTTTGCTTCATACTATATAACTAGGTATATACTGTATACCTTATATTGAGCAAACTGTGTTCATACTGTATCACTTCTACTGGACACACTGTCCTTTATAATGTATACCTTCTACTGAAAATAGACTGGTGCTTGATTTCTATGTACCTTATTTACCCCAACTATGCTTCATACGATAATAGGGACAACACTGTGATTCAGTACTGTATACCTCCTATTAAAACATTGGGCTTCATACTGTAACAGTCATTGAATCACTGTGCTCTCATCCGGTATACCGTCCTATCTAATCAACACACTGTGGGCATATTGTGTATACGGTTTGAACACCTCATATGCTTCGTCACTGTATTACAGCGATTGGAACAAGGGTGCTTTCAGACGGTGATACCTCAACTGAATCACACCTGTTCTCTCTAAAATGTCTCTTCGTACTGAAGGCACTACCGTGTTCTAACACTGTTCACCTTCAACTACCACAACCACTGTGCACTCTACGGTTCAATATTGAACACACATGTGTGTTCATATTGACCTGTTTATGAACCAGCTGTTCTTCATACTGTTAGAGCCTTCTACTACTGAACAAAGAGGGCTTTCAGTACGGTGTAAATATGTGAACCACCCTGGCTTCATACTGTATCCCGTTATTATTGAACCACCACCAGACTTGTTTTCAAAAAAAACACTGGATAGCGTCTACTGAACACACGAATTTCATACTCTCAATTACCCTTCTATGGAACACGATTCTGTATAGCTTGATTAACAGTGTGCCTTCAATAACTGATACCAGCTATGGAACACAATGTTCTTTCGGTACTATATTACCTTCCTGTGAACAACTGTGCTCATTACGACTGCTATATCTTCTACATGAACATCCTGTGATTTCATTCTCTATAGACCTGTCTTTATGCACCTAATCTTCAATACTGTATACCGTCTAGTAAACACTGTGCTTCATATAATAGAAACTATTGAAACACACTGTGCTCATCAGAGGCACTGTCTACCTTCTATTAAACTTGGGCTCATACTGTAAATACCCAGCAATTGAATAACTGTGCTTCATAACTGTGATACTAATCACAACCCTGTGCTTTCGTATTGTATCCCTTGAACACACTAGCTTCTTATATATACACTGTATTCCTTCTATTGAACAAATTGTGCTTCATACTGTATACCTTCAACAGGACACAATGTGCTTTATAGGGATGGAGAAAGAGGAAGAGAGAAGGAATGGAAAAGAAAGGGGGAGGGAGGGGGGAAGAGGGGGGAAGG
>NC_054539.1:75567621-75577853 GCF_017654505.1 Polyodon spathula
TTGTGCCAAATTCAAAAAATAAATAAATAAAAAGCAGTAATAAATAAGTAATACAGATTCACATGCAGGGAGCAAAGGATGAATGGGAAATAATCACTTCCCGAAGCCCTCCTTTTGGTTCTGAGAACCATCCTCGCTGAAGTGAGGCCAGTCCTAGTGGCTTTCAAGGCTGCTTGCCTCCAAAAGAGGACCCTGGCTCTTCATCACTGCTCAGTGGAGAGGAGCCCTCCCCACCCCCTTAGTAGGAAAGCTCTGGTAGCCCCCACTCTGGACTTACTAGAAGTGTTCTGTTGGGCAAGCAAAATGTCAGGGAGTGAATGTGCATCTCCAATACTGAGGATCCAGTTTCTTTGAGGTGCCAATGTTGCTACCACTATCTGAAGAGAGTGAAGGGAGGCAGCCCAAATCTGATCATGATGGGAGACAGATAGGTAGAGAACCAGGTTTTGTGATGATTAAGTGGCTGGGGCAGGATAGGTATTGCTGTTTGCAGAGCAGCACAAACTGACCTTGAAGAAGCTAGTTGGTTTTTGAGATGTAAAGGTACCATCATTCCTACAGGAATGTTAGAAAGGACAAAGAGAGAGATAGAAATTTTCACAAGTTTTTACAAAGGAAGATACTGACAACATGCCCCACATGTCATCCAGTTCCTATCCAGTTTTAAATAACTTTAGCATAACTGAGGCAGAAGTGTTAAAGGGACTAGGAGCTCTTAAAATAAACAAATCCCCTGGGCCGGATGAGATCCTCCCAGTAGTACTCAAAGAAATGAAAGAAGTAATTTACAAACCGCTAACCAAGATCATGCAGCAGTCTCTTGACACAGGGGTGGTACCGACAGACTGGAAAATTGCAAACGTAATACCGATCCACAAAAAGGGAAACAAAACTGAACCAGGTAACTACAGACCAGTAAGCCTGACTTCTATTATATGCAAACTTATGGAAACTATAATAAGATCCAAAATGGAAAATTACCTATATGGTAACAGGGTCCTGGGAGACAGTCAACATGGTTTTAGGAAAGGGAGATCGTGTCTAACTAACTTGCTTGATTTTTTTGAGGATGCAACATCGATAATGGATAATTGCAAAGCATATGACATGGTTTATTTAGATTTCCAGAAAGCTTTTGACAAAGTCCCGCACAAAAGATTAATTCTCAAACTGAACGCAGTTGGGATTCAAGGAAACACATGTACATGGATTAGGGAGTGGTTAACATGTAGAAAACAGAAAGTACTGATTAGAGGAAAAACCTCAGAATGGAGTGTGGTAACCAGTGGTGTACCACAGGGATCAGTATTAGGTCCTCTGCTATTCCTAATCTACATTAATGATTTAGATTCTGGTATAGTAAGCAAACTTGTTAAATTTGCAGACGACACAAAAGTAGGAGGAGTAGCAAATACTGTTGCAGCAGCAAAGGTCATTCAAAATGATCTAGACAAGATTCAGAACTGGGCAGACACATGGCAAATGACATTTAATAGAGAAAAGTGTAAGGTACTGCACGCAGGAAATAAAAATGTACATTATAAATATCATATGGGAGATACTGAAATTGGAGAACGAATCTATGAAAAAGACCTAGGAGTTTTTGTTGACTCAGAAATGTCTTCATCTAGACAATGTGGGGAAGCTATAAAAAAGGCTAACAAGATGCTCGGATACATTGTGAAAAGTGTTGAATTTAAATCAAGGGAAGTAATGTTAAAACTGTACAATGCACTAGTAAGACCTCATCTTGAATATTGTGTTCAGTTCTGGTCACCTCGCTATAAAAAGAATATTGCTGCTCTAGAAAGAGTGCAAAGAAGAGCGACCAGAATTATTCCGGGCTTAAAAGGCATGTCATATGCAGACAGGCTAAAAGAATTGAATCTGTTCAGTCTTGAACAAAGAAGACTACGTGGCGACCTAATTCAAGCATTCAAAATTCTAAAAGGTATTGACAGTGTCGACCCAAGGGACTTTTTCAGACCTGAAAAAAGAAACAAGGACCAGGGGTCACAAATGGAGATTAGACAAAGGGGCATTCAGAACAGAAAATAGGAGGCACTTTTTTACACAAAGAGGGTCTGGAACCAACTCCCCAGTAATGTTGTTGAAGCTGACACCCTGGGATCCAGTAGGAAGGGGTTGAGAGGGGAAAGGAACAGCCATAATGAGGTCGTTGAAGAGGGAGAAGCACCCTCAGCAGAGATTTAGGGCTAGGGTTAGGGTTGTCCTGGTTGAAAGGGAAAGGTTTGGTTAGGGTTCGGGTTGTTGTCCTGGTTGAAAGGGAAAGGTTTGGTTAGGGTTCAGGTTGTTGTCCTGGTTGAAAGGGAAAGGTTTGGTTATAGTTAGGGTTGTTGTCCTGGTTGAAAGGGGAAGGTCTGGTTATGTTTATGGTTGTTGTCCTGGTTGAAAGGGGAAGGTCTGGTTATGGTTAGGGTTGTTGTCCTGGTTGAAAGGGGAAGGTCTGGTTATGTTTATGGTTGAGAAGCTCTGCTGAAAGGGGAAGCTCTGGTTATGTTTATGGTTGAGAAGCTCTGCTGAAAGGGGAAGCTCTGGTTATGTTTATGGTTGAGAAGCTCTGCTGAAAGGGGAAGCTCTGGTTAGGGGTAGTAATGAGAAGCTCTGCTTGAAAGGGGAAGCTCTGGTTAGGTTTATGGTTGAGAAGCTCTGCTGAAAGGGGAAGCTCTGGTTAGGTTTATGGTTGTTGTCCTGGTTGAAAGGGGAAGGTCTGGTTAGGGTTAGGGTTGTTGTCTCTGGTTGAAAGGGGAAGCTCTGGTTAGGGGTATGGTTGAGAAGCTCTGGTTGAAAGGGGAAGGTCTGGTTATGGTTAGGGTTGTTGTCCTGGTTGAAAGGGGAAGGTCTGGTTAGGGTTAGGGTTGTTGTTCTGGTTGAAAGGGGAAGGTCAGGTTAGTGTTGAGGTTGTTGTCCTAGTTGGAACAATAGCAATGGGAGTTACGACCAAGACCGAACTGAGCAGTGGTGGCAACAACATCAACAATGAAAGTGAAAGAGGGTTTACCTTGGGGTGAACAACA
The DNA here is from genome assembly GCF_017654505.1 of Polyodon spathula. NCBI lineage: Eukaryota > Metazoa > Chordata > Actinopteri > Acipenseriformes > Polyodontidae > Polyodon > Polyodon spathula. Next base: position 75,570,660 of record NC_054539.1, read on the forward strand.
CCGATTTTAACCTACATATTCTTAACCGGTCAGGCGGGCATACAGGACAGTGGAGCAGCTGCGGCACAACAGACAGACAGGTGGATCAATTGATAGATGAGGCATCAAGGACCCATGTGCTGCAGCAGGGTTCTATGAAGCTGACAGAGAGAGTCGTATTTACTACACCCTCACAGAAGTTAAGTGTGCCGTTTTAATTATTTTTCAGTTAGGAATTAAGACTGGATTTTAAACTGTTGCTTGTGCGTGTTTTTAAACTCTTGGAGGCCACAATGCTGTTGTTTCTATTCTAGTTTTAAAACAACCAGTCATTCCCTGTCCCTGCTGAGGGGAGATGGGAAGCGAATGTGGATCGAAACAAAGAGTGAAGACGAGTATCACTGACATACATGCCAACAGTCCCTATATGGTTGGGACAGTCCCGATTTCCTAGCAAATGTCCCGCGTCCCGATGCATAGGAAGAAAGTCCCAATATTTACCGATAGAAAACAAGTCATTTATTCTGCTATAGTGTCCTGCTGAACAGTTTCCAAATGTTGGGAAGTATGAGCTCAGCAGAGGGACTTGGCTGGGACTTTTAATGTATTTTAATAGGTTGTAGTTATTGTCTATTTTACGGTTTAGTTTTAATTATTTTATTTGATTATTCATTTTAGGCAGATGTCTTTTAATTTGTTTTACTGGTATCTGGAATAAAATAATTTTTTAATAAATTTCTGTCTCAGTGGTTGTACGAATATAAAGAACCTGAAAATAAACTATATCTGGAGGCGAAATTCCTCCAGTGGCGTAGCAGCTACAAAAAATAAACATCTGAATTGCCACATGCATATAACCATGTACAGGTGTAAACGGGTATATGTACACACAAAACTATAAAACCAAAATCATTGTTTCTAATAAAATACAACAATACTCCCAGTGTGAGCGCAGCATTGTACTCAAACAGCTGCGCTGTAAACTGGTACATACAAACCTGCAAAAAAAAAAAAAATATATATATATATATATATATTATATATATATATATATATATATATATATATATATATATATAAAAACATATTCTGCACATACGTTGTTATCCTAACTGTAACTATAGTTTGCTGTATGCCTCGGAGTGCAACTTGCCATATTCCAATCAAAATAACTACTTTCAAGATTAAATATTTCCTTCTGATATGTTCCCAGTTGCATTTCTGGAACAAAACGAAGGATTAATGTCTCCCGGTACATTGAGAAATAAAGCAGCTAGGTTTTCACTGAGTTGGCATCTTACAATTGTAAAATTCCACAATCATAGCAAACTGTTTCTCACAAACAAAGAAAGGATTGAAATAAAACAAATATGTACGCTAGGAGGAGGAGGTGTGTCTTGTTTGCTGCATTTACAAAAAAACTAGAATATGTATTGTAATGTATGGGTCACATTGACCCGCAAGGCGGTTCTAGGTAGAACTGTTTATAACTTTATCATTTTTGCGATTCTGGCTATCAAACAGACACACACATACGATTTACAGCAGAAGAGCAATAATATCTTAATTGAGCCGCATGGAGGCTCTAGGGTTAAAAAGGGAAAGCTGGGAGGATTTTTGTTTACCAGACAACGGTCATACCTCCAGCAAACCAGACCGTAGGGGGACCAGGAAAAAGGTTATATGTTTTATTTCCCCAGATATACAGTATTAAAATTGTATTTTATATTACAAAAATAATCTGGTTGTACATTTTAATATGTCGTGGCTGTCATTCTTTCTGTGTTCACGAGCTTAGTGGGTTGCTGATTAAAAGTAAAATTAAAAGTAGCGCCGGACCCGCAAAACAATTTAAACATCACACTTTGTGAATATAAAGGGCTTAAAAAGGTCTAAGGTCTCTTAGGGCGTAAATCCCTTTGTGGCGTAGTTGGCTACTTTAGCATTAATGGCGGACGTGATTAAGATCAGCGCCATGTCTAATAACTATACACCCTCCTCATCACATAATGCATCTGTTTACATTTATTACATTACTTTTTTTTTTATTATTATTTGCCACAAAGTATGCACATAGGGCCCAACCTTCGAAAGGTTTGCGCAGCATGCAGAGGGATATGCGCTTCGCAAATGGCCGTTGTACCGAAATTGTGCAAGTTGCCATATTCGAAACGTCCTTTTGCGTGTCACAATCCATTCTGCGCTATACAAAAATAAAATATATGCGCAATATGGGTGGAGTGGCCGACAGTATGCGTGATCCTGGTATATTCGAAGGTATGCGCCAAGCACAGAACCAGGTTTGTGACACGCAGAATAAGGATTGCAAAAGGACTGCGTTAACTCCGGGCACACTACCATTCCAGCACTGACTACAAACAGGCAACAATGGGAAATGTGGGTAGCATGCAGCGTGTCCGTCGACATGTGGATGTGAGTGATGCAAGGCACACCCAGCAACAGCAACCCCGACATAGGCGAAGATATGCTGAAAGGGTGCACCGGCCCGGGCACACACATGAGGAGCTCAGCAATGAGCAAATCGTGTCCAGGTATCGTCTCGACTCATCTGTGCCACATGCTGCATGATGACCTGGCTAGAACAAACCTGCGCAGTCATGCCTTCTCTGAGCAATTGGTCGTGTCTGTCTGTATGTGTATCCTGGCTACCGGGACAGCAGTGTCCCGCTACCTGTTCCAGTTGTCCTGTTCTATCAGGATTCCAGTTGTATTCGGAATAGTGGGAAATTTGAATAGCTATTCCATGCCATGTAAACAGGGTATTCCAAATGAATCTGTCCATATTCTGGATACCAGTATTCCAAAAACGTGATACCGAATACCCACTTAGTATTAGGATACTATCGGAATGCTAGCCCTTCTAAACACCTTATTCAGAAAAACAGTTTTTTTTTTAGACACACAAGTCATCGTTTTATAATCTGTAATATATAAGATGATGACTTGTGTGCCCAACAAAGCCTTTGCAAAAACTGTGCACAAATATATTAGTTCATTCATGACTCCAATCTGGTTGCCGACTATGCAATATTTTCCTTTTTTTTAATTTTTTTTTATTTTACTTTTTTAGGAAAAAAAAAAGAGGGAAAATATTGCATAGTCGGCAACCAGCTTGGGGTCATACAAGTACTAATATATCTGTGCACAGTTTTTGCAAAGGCTTTGTTGGGCACACAAGCCATCATCTTATATATATATATATATAATATATTATATATATATATATATATATATATATATATTATTTATTATCCTTGTAGTCAAATTGAGATTAAAACCTCTTTTATTTTACGAGTGAGACCTAGCCAAGAAGCAAGTCAATCGGACAACAAGAACAAGTACACAATAAAATACAATTAAGACACAGGCAAATCACATTTAAAACAATAATCAAAATACACAAAAGTAGTCAACTATTTAAAACAATTACAACTCTCAGTCACGAAATCATGCAGTTTACTCTTAAATTGCAATAAAGATATCTGGGTCTGCAGCTTTAGTTTGGACTGGAACTCATTCCAGGACCATGGGGCATAATAAGCAAAGGATCCTTTACCAGCCTCAGTATGCACATTTAGGATTTTAAAATGCAAAAAAGAATGAGATCTGAGGCTATGGTTACTATGGGAAGCTATAAGGTATTCATTTAAATAAGTATATTCATATAATTTACATTGAATAGCCTTATATACCAGAATATACCGGTGCTTCAACCTGCGTAAAGCCAAAGAAGTCCAGCCTACCAAATCGTATAATATACAATGATGAGTATTAAATCTTGTATTTGTATTGTACCTCAATGCTGCATGATATAGCGAGTCCAGTTTACCTAAAGTTGATGGTGATGCAAACCTATATACTGCATCACCATAGTCAATTTGCAGCAAAAACATACAAGCAATAAGCCTCTTTTTTTTGTTTCCATAACATATATAACTTGTTCATATCATAGTGACGTTTATAGCATATTCCCATGCCCAACAGACGAGTGTGGAAACATGCACTCACCTCTGTCCAGCACACTGCCTTCCTTCTGTTCCTTTAATACGGTCCTATTAGCATATGGTAATGAATCAGTAAATAGAAACATGAGATGCAAATGTAATCTAGGTGGATGTTCAATATGCACATAGCGCAATTAAATTAGAATTGGGTGAAAGCCCTAATTCATCTGAATATACCAAACAGTTCTGGCAGTTTATGCAGCTGTCCAGTCTGCTGACTGTCGATGTTGCTAATTGTACAGAGTCTGTTCATTTATTGAGAAATCATAGTAGGCTGCAATTAACATTTTAGGCGCGTATTTAGAATTAATTATTATTCTTAAAAAAAAAAAAAAAAAGTCATAACGAAAAAAATCCATTCTGGCGACACTCAAAACCTTACAAACTGGGCTTAATCATGATGTTCAAATGGGTGAGTAGAATGAATAACATAATGCATTTCTGTGTATTGTGTATATAAAAATGCTTGATTGATGTTTACTTTTCAGGTGAATGAACTAGTTACATTTACAGATCAGCGAGTACGCTACCACAGTGGCACGACTTATATTAAAAAAAATAATTTAGGAAAAAAAAAAAACAGACAGTATCGAAAGCCTTTTTTTAAAATTTTACTTCAAAAACATGATCAGCTGGCCTTTAAAGAAACCTATATAGTATGTCCTTGTGATACAATACTCTCCGTATTCAATAAAACAGTGCTGTTATCAGTACATTAATTTGAAAACTCGACGCCTAGCTGTGGAGCCAATTGTGTATTTGAATGGTCCGTATGTATGTGTGCACGATATATTGTCTGGTCTCGTCTGCTGTCATATCGGTACATACTGTGGCGACACCAATGATAGCAGCTTGTTGGGGTAATGCCATTACTAATGGTGACTGTCCATCATTCTGCATTCTCGCTTGGCTGTTGTGTGCAGTTGCTATATTGGTAGTGAATGCGCAGACAGTTTTGCGAATTGCTCAAAAAACTGCTATATTCCAATGTCTCGCAACTGCTTTGTGCCGTTTTGGAATATCTCTCATTTTGTGCCAAAGCACTATTTTTTTGCGAGGCACAAATTTAGCCTGGGGATTGCGCGAAAATCGAAGATCGGGCCCATAAATGACCCTTTAAATTGTGACATTGCTTTTTACATTTCCCTTCTGAACTACCCCATTGGGTAACCCACCGGTGTGCACTTGCAATCGATTACCTTGACCTACTTGTATCTGCATTAACACAGATAAACCGTGTCTATCTCACATTTTAAATGTGCTTGGATAAGGGTGTTTAGTGGGTTTATTAACACTGGCTGAAGTTATGTGGAAAGCCCTTTTAGCCACTTGCAGGCCTAACTCTTAAAAACCCAGTAAACAGGAATACTGTGCAGTCTGAGTCAGGCCAATTCTCACCTGTTTGGAAAAGTTCTGTTCTTCCCCAGTTCTGTACATAAAGATAAGAGAAAGAAAGCAAAATGTATTTAGCTGTTGAGCACTACACATTTTATGTTAATACTCTTGAAAGTGTAATGTATAGAATTACTTCTGGCTTTCACAAACCCACAATATGAGGAGTTTTGTTTCTCATTAGAGAAATCAGATTTTCAGCTGCATTCAGCCATGTACCTCTTTTAAAAGACAATAATAATAATAATAATAATAATAATAATAATAATAATAATAATAATAATAATAATAATAATTGTAAATGTATGTGTTGCGTATTCTAATAAATGTATTTTTGGATTGAACTGCATTACCTGGTTTACTTGATCCTGTCTTACTGTGCTTTGTAAATGTGTATTGTTGCACTGTACAGTATGTGTGCTTATCATTCTTGTAAACTCATATTAAGCCCTCTTTCCTATAAGAAGGAAGATCCTGCTGTCAGAGAGTTGTGTAGAACTCCTGGATCTGTTCATCCCTACAGTAGTATTGGATTATTTAGAACATTTGGACTCATTTAATGTTCCAAACTTCTACTCCCTTCTCACCATGACACACGATTCCCCGTTCAACAGAAATACACAGAAATGAATGCAATGAGATTTCCACTGACAGCAAAGGAGACACATTGTTTGTCCAGGTTGTTTACTGTTTTCCAGTGATGTTATCCAAATGCTATTACCTTAGGGATCCACTAAGGGGAGCACTTGACTATAACATGGAGTGAAAATCAAACGACCTCAGATGATCGTAACTGATGTTTTCAGAAATACAAGTCCAGTATACATTTTAAACAGTTTATTAAGTTATGTATTATAAATCACCTTTCGCTGATGAGATGTAAACCGAGATCCTATTGGAAGTGACTCTACAGCAGCAGCTGTGATGCCTAGTTCACTCCCTGTCTCAAAGTCGCTTTGGGTAAAAGTGTCTGCTAAAAGATTAAATAATACAAACTGCTCTCCCTACAATAAAGTGACAAAAATTTCAATATTTCAATATTTCAATCAATTAAAAAATATTTTACTTAACCTGGAATGTCAACTAAAAAAATTCACATTTTGGAAAATTTTCCCCCAAAAAAGTATGTGTATGGATTAGTGCTGCAAGATCTGTATTTCCAAATACTGTTTAAATCAGGACCCATTGACTGGGTCACAGCTGTACTTAGTAGCTTTTAATGGTGCACAGTTTTATTTCAAGCTTTTTTACAATACACTGCAGTTTTAATCCTTTTTGTAACAAATTAAAGTGTTAAAATGTATTTTCCACACGTTGGAGAGTGTCATTCGAGAATGCCTCTCCACAGTCTTCAAACTGATACCCACTTGCATTAATTCAGATAAGAGATGGCTCCTACTGGGAATAATTCATCTGTTTAATATGTTTCCGTTGATGCCAATAAAACATTATGATATTATGGACATAATAAACTTTAATAAGCACCATATAGACTAGGCCTTTGTCATTTCTTGATAACATTTTTTTTGTTGTTTTTGTTTTAATTGCCACTAATGCAACTCTTTGTTTTTACTTTGAGGCATCACATACAATGTTGAAGCAAAGCCTCGTGTGGTTCATTTGAGCCACTAGGTCGTGTGACCCTTGAACTGGGTTTAGCAGTAGCTGATAGGAAGGGAAGTATTTTTTTTAACCAATACAAACCCACTATTTTCCGCCTCTCTACTTTATAGAGTTATACTACATGCACCACCGAAGAATCTGCTTGTAAGCATGAATCAAAATACCCTGCTTACCA